>NW_027461661.1:0-182500 GCF_050947455.1 Rhinoderma darwinii
TCATCCTGGGAGGCCGGACTGGAGACAGAAGCAGGGAGTTCTCGGTAAGTATGAACTTCTATTTTTTTTTACAGGTTGCTGTATATTGGGATCGGTAGTCACTGTCCCGGGTGCAGAAACAGTTACTGCCGATCGCTTAACTCTTTCAGCACCCTGGACAGTGACTATTTACAGACGTCTCCTAGCAACGCTCCCGTCATTACGGGAGCCCCATTGACTTCCTCAGTCTGGCTGTAGACCTAGAAATACATAGGTCCAGCCAGAATGAAGAAATGTCAAGTTAAAAAAGCAAGACGCATCCGTAGCACACATAACATGTGCATGACAGCTGCGGACTTCATTGCGGAATTTAGAATCTCCATTGAAGTCAATGGAGAAATTCCGCCATGAGTCCGCCACTGCTCCGCAACAGACAGAGCATGCTGCGGACACCAAATTCCGCTCCGCAGCCTATGCTCCGCAGCGGAATTTTACGCCTCGTCTAAACGAACACTGCTAAATTAAAGTGTAAGGCAATGGAGAAACGGCTCCGCTGCGGATTAACGCTGCGGAGTGTCCGCAGCGGAATTTAAGTGAAATTCCGCCACGTGTGAACCCAGCCTAATACTGCCTCCTATATACAAGAATATAACTACTATAATACTGCCCCTTATATACAAGAATATAACTACTATAATACTGCCCTCTATATACAAGAATATAACTACTATAATACTGCCCCCTATATACAAGAATATAACTACTATAATACTGCACCAATATACAAGAATATAACTACTATAATACTGCTCCCTATGTACAAGAATATAACTACTATAATACTGCCCCCTATATACAAGAATATAACTACTATAATACTGCTCCCTATATACAAGAATATAACTACTATAATACTGCCCCCTATATACAAGAATATAACTACTATAATACTGCCCCCTATGTACAAGAATATAACTACTATAATACTGCCCCCTATATACAAGAATATAACTACTATAATACTGCTCCCTATATACAAGAATATAACTACTATAATACTGCCCCCTATATACAAGAATATAACTACTATAATACTGCCACCTATATACAAGAATATAACTACTATAATACTGCTCCTATATACAGGAATATAACTACTATAATACTGCCCCCTGTAAATACATATAAGTACATAATACAGTACATAAACAGTATTTACATTTATTACTAGTTGCTCTTTCTGTTGATATATTTGTTAGTTGTGTAGATGAGGGGTCAGACATTATCGCACAGCAGTCAGGGTTGTATTGCGCTCTGCGGTTACAGTAGAAGACCGTACATGCAAGTGGGCTAATTACTTATTCATTAAATTAAGATATAACAAATGTAAAGATAATTACATTTAAATTTAAATTTAATTGCTTTCAAATAATTTAAATTGTCTCCGCTGTTTAATGTCTATAGTAATAATATTGTGGTGCAGTGTTCACTAACACAAAAATACTTACACTGGAATTACAAGGAGCGGAATCATTTATGACTTCAACTGAATTTTATAACATAAAAACACACATTATCTATCTATCTATCTATCTATCTATCTATCTATCTATCTATCTATCTATCTATCTCATATCTATCTATCTCATATCTATCTATCTCATATCTATCTATCTCATATCTATCTATCTCATATCTATCTATCTCATATCTATCTATCTATCTATCTATCTATCTATCTCATATCTATCTATCTCATATCTATCTATCTATCTATCTATCTATCTATCTCATATCTATCTATCTCATATCTATCTATCTATCTATCTATCTATCTATCTATCTCATATCTATCTATCTCATATCTATCTATCTATCTATCTATCTATCTATCTATCTATCTATCTCATATCTATCTATCTCATATCTATCTATCTATCTATCTCATATCTATCTATCTCATATCTATCTATCTATCTATCTCATATCTATCTATCTCATATCTATCTATCTATCTATCTATCTATCTCATATCTATCTATCTCATATCTATCTATCTCATATCTATCTATCTATCTCATATCTATCTATCTATCTCATATCTATCTATCTATCTCATATCTATCTATCTATCTCATATCTATCTATCTATCTATCTATCTATCTATCTATCTATCTCATATCTATCTATCTCATATCTATCTATCTCATATCTATCTATCTCATATCTATCTCATATCTATCTATCTCATATCTATCTATCTATCTATCTATCTATCTATCTATCTATCTATCTATCTATCTATCTATCTATCTATCTATCTATCTATCTATCTATCTCATATCTCTCTCTCTCTCTCTCTCTCTGTCTCTCTCTCTATCTATCTCTCTATCTATCTTTTGTATCCTGTGGAAATATTAGCACTTCAGTTACCACAATAAACGGTTACATAAAGCTTAAATAATAACACCATAGAAAATGCAAAAAAGTACAGCCACAAGAAGCTCAAATATTACCACCAAACCGTGTACTGCCATGGCGGTTACTGGCAGGGAATTGTGGGTATTTGCTGGACAGACCCGTCTATGTATCACTACACGTACGGCCAGCAGGAGGTTCCCAAGCAATGTCACAGTTCAGGGGGGTTTCAGAGGCTCGTCCGGGCTGTGTGGCCCTTCTTCACTACTGATTTCAATGATAATTAAAGGGTTGTTTCCCACTGTAATGTGTTCTGCCCTATAGATCGGATAGATCATAAATCAGGGGGCAGCTATAGGCACTACAGAGGCCCTGGGAGGTGGCCCAAAGTCCTGTGTGCCACGTAAGATACCAGTGTTTCCAGTAGCTCACTCACGTGGTGGATTGGGGGTAGTCGGACTCCTGATGGGTTTGGACCCCTCTTCCTCCAGACGGCCTATAGATTTTTTTTTATTATTATTATTTTTAAACCGCCCTTTATCTGTTGAATTGGATTTGCAGGATGCTAATCATGTCCATTAGATAACACGTAGTGCTCCTCGCTCCCGGGTCCTATCAACTCGGGCATCGCCGGCCAGCGTCAAGACAGGGTAGAGCGCCGCCCGGAGGTGAAAAAGGACCCTGGTGCAGTCTGATCTGGGGTCTGAATTTTTACAGTGTCTGGTCTAAGGTCTCCATTTATTAAGGGGTCTGGTCTGAGGTCTCCATTTATTTAGGGGGCTGGTGGTCTGTATTTTATTTAGGGAGTCTGGGCTAAGGTCTGTATTAATTTTGGGGTCTGGTCTGGGGTTTGATGCCCCTGTGGCCCCCATCCTACATTTTCTAGTTGTGTGTCTAGGGGAACTGCATTGTTGGCAACATGCAGACCGGGAATTTGCCCAATGGTCATCAAGGGTTAAACAAACATCAGGCTCTTCCATACTGGGTAGCAAAACCGGGCCCCATAATGCAGGCCCATTTCTATCTTCGCTACACGTCCCCCCCTCATCTACGGACATCACAAGGGGTTTTGATGACTTTTGCTGGTTAAATTCTGTTTGGCGCTGTGACATTGCGTCGTCTTTTTAATCTCCCCGCTTTTCAGCGCTCGTCCTGTCTCCTATCGTCTGCGTGGAACCTTCATGCTCAGATTATGAATCGTTAGTTTTACAGTTGCTAATTGCAGTTTGTATGGATCCCGCGGTCCTCGTATTCATCCATAAGTCACTCGCAGGCTCAAGTCTCCCAGCCGTGCGTTTCTTTATTGTCCGCGCAGAATATAACTCACTGACTGTTATCTGCGGCAGTAAATAATTAAAAAGGGAAATAAACCCTCAAAAAAAGAAAGGGAAAAAAAAAAAACGCCGTTCTCGAAATGTGATGGATGGTTTGATCTGGAGATTTTTTTTTTTCTTCAGATAAATTTATCCCTTTTATCTTTCCAAGACACCATGCAAATCCACCGTAAACGACAAAACTGCAAGGAAGTCGTAGAAAAAGACAAAGAGCCAGTCAAATCCACTCCAAAAAGCAAGATTCACATATCAAAATACAGGGGGGGATGGGTCATTTCTATTTAAAGCGCCCCTCCACCCATATAATAAGACTAACATGGGCTCATGAATGTTCCTGCTATTAGTTTTCACCATATTTGACTTGTTAGAGAAGCAGTTTGTCCTCCAGAGCTGCTATTCCCATTGTAACAGGATTTTCCAACCCCAGGCAGCCATTATGGAGATTATGGAGAACTATATTTGGTCACCCGGTCAGCCACCTACATACACGAATACATCGGCACGGTCTGCTCTCTCCTCCCCCTCTCATCATCAAATCTGTCCACCGAGTGTTTGTTACCCCATTGTCGTGCACCTTTGTCCAGGATAAAATAAAAGTCTCTTGTGTTTTTGTTTTTTCCAGAAACAGCGCCATTCTTGTCCATAGGCTGTGTCTGGTATTGCAGTTTTCATGTGAACGAGGGCTTATCTGCAATACTGTCCTATGAGTGGTGCTGCATCTAGATAGAAACAGATCCTTTTTCCTGGACAACTCCATCATTGAATGAACAGCCACATGACAGCCCACATTTACCCTGGACTGCGTACTTTGAACAAATAAATGGTGAAAATGCTTGAAAGCTGCAGATAGAATATGATTTTACGAGATATTTTTATTAGAAATGGTCAGCATAACATTTTTGTCATTAATTTCTGTTAAAGGAGAACCCCAGCCAAAAGTAAAAAGTCCTCTCATCTCGATCATCTACAATATGCAGGTAAGGAGGTCTTAGAGAGATTTTGTGCCCCTTGCAATCACTGTTACAGTATAGTTTCTACATTGTTGCAGCTTGTGTCTTATCTAAATGACAACTATTTTCCCACGCTAGTAAATAGATATCAGACACCACGCCTTTATTCTATTTCTCTGTCCTGGTACATAGTTATGCGAGTTAGGTATGGGATATATTTAAAAAATAGTAGGTGAAAATGATGCATTATGGGACTTTAATAAGTTAAACATTTCCATTATACATTGGTCAAGAATGATCCTCAAGAGAGGAAGGGGGGGGGAGGGGGTATTTTCATAGTTACTTCAATTCTAGTATTCATCCTGACCTTTGAGTAAATAAAATGCAAACATTGTTCTCTCATTGACAACTATTTTCCCACACTAGTAAACAGGTGTCAGATTCCACCCATTATTCTATTTCTCTTTCCCCTGCGCACATAGTTATAGTTAAGATTTATAAAATAGCAGGTGGAAATGATGCATTGTGGGACTCTAACAATAAGAAGGTAAGCATTACACATTTCCTTTATACATTGTTCCAGCCTGATTCTCTCAGGCGTTCTATGAGATAGGAAGGGGGAGGGGGTGTTCTACCCCGCGCTGGTATAACTTATCACCATTTAGTAAATATAATGCAAACAACAATTAGAATTAAAAAGGCAATAGAAACAAACTATAATAATAAGAGAACGTGAAAGCAGAAAGACGCCGAGGCCGAGACGACACTGAGAACATTAATATTCAGCGAGGAACTCGCATTAGTTCACAGACAAATTGTACAGGAATTTTCCAGCTATAATCCAATAAAGCATGCGAGATACCCGGAGAAAGTTTTCAGCCACCATCCCCGTTTTTGAATGAAATTATACCTGGGCTTATTCTAACTAATTATTCCGTAGACGGATTGTTCCATTTTGATAGTGAGACGTTATTGGAGGAAGAGGCACTAATCGAATTAACCCATAACTGTGACTATTAATTCATCCATAAGGGCGAGTGAACCCTAAACCCCCCCATTCCTATAGGGAGCCTCAACATTCGGGCCAGTTCTCCCTCCTGGATAAGGTTTCTCTTTAGGGGTGGAACTGGACCAGGGGTTCACCTGGGCTTTGTCTGGGGTATCATTGCCCTTTGAACCTATAACGCACATGAGATTTTGTAATATTAAAACAATAGGTAAAAACAACACTGAAAGGGACAGAAACAATTATCTTCAGTAACCAATGCCAGGCAGCTGCTGCCAAGCAAATACAATCATGGGACGATACAAAAGAGATGTGGTAAGTACACATGGGAAGCACATATTTATGCTGCAGAGGGAACGTTTTGCATGTTATGGGATCCTACAAAACGGTTAGTGAATTCCTTCCGCACCTCTGCCCTATAAATCCTTTCGCAGAATGAAGATGCCATTTCTGGAAGCTAGTGTTGTCTGAAGGCTACGACACACCAGGGACATTGGAACATTATATGGAGCCATTTTTACCCTCTGGTTGTGGTGCGTTGGGTTTCACCTATATGGCTCAATGCATTGGCTGGGGACAGCGCCTCCCTTCTATGGTGACAGTATCGGAGTGGAGGATATGTCCTGCCCGGAGATGGTTCTAGTTCCCATAAAGATTGTATCTATAAGTGGGGGCACAACACATCTAATCCCAATGGCCCTCTACCACCTAGGGGAACACCAGTACTATAAGTGACACATGATGGTTGGGGGGCACTGGTACAGATTTTGAGGCCCAGGAGCTTCAGGTTACATAAAGGGAAGGCGCATGAGGCAGTTGCCCCGTGGTCTCCATCCCCTTGGGCCTCCACCTGCCCAAGACCGTTCTACCGATCATTTCTTTTATATGTAGTTTAAACACAGCACACTTTTGGGACCTCATCCTCCACCACTCACAAAATGGGACACCCCCCCCCCCGCTTCATGTGCGGCCATCTCTCCTATATGTGGCTGCTATAAGAGGTCAGAGGCTTAGCTATAGGGGATGGAGAGGTAACAGCTCCACCCAGGCCCTGGGGCCACATACTTCGACACCAGTGTTATAAATGACACAGTAGGTGTGGGGCCCTATTACAGATTTTGCATTGGGGCTCAGGATCTGCAATTAAAAATTTAGCCTAATTTTCCTTCAACTTTAAAAAGGGTTGTACAGAATTAGAAAAACATGGCTGTTTTTTTTTTCCAAAAACAGCGCCACACCTGTCCACAGGTTGTGTGTAGTATTGCAGCTTAGCCCAATTCACTTCAATAGAGCTAAGCTGCAGTACCAGACACAACCCTGGGGCAGAGGTGGCGCTGTTTTTGGAAGAAAGGAGTCATGTTTTTCTAATCCTTTACAATCCCTTTAATCCAGCCTTATGTAGAAGTCAAGGTCAGTAAATGGGACCATCTGCTCCCCACCGCCGGGATAAAACAGCATAGGACACATTCTAGATTTATCATCGAGTGATGCCATGCAGAAGAGAGAAGAGAGGAGAAGAAGAAAAAATAATAGTTGACTTGAGCGAGGTTCGCTTACCAACACAGGACTCCCCAGTAATGGAGTAGGTCCCATTGTCATGGAAGCCGCTTCTGCACTCACAGTGGTACCATCCCGGGAGGTTAGCGCAGCGGGAATGGTTGTGACACTGAATGATCCCTTCTGCACACTCATCAATATCTGCCTCAGAGAAAGACACAAGCCGGCCGCAAATTAATTCCCTTTGACACTTAAAGAACAAAGCATTTTTCTTTCATCCGTCACTTAAGGAGTTGATCCCGTAGAAACAGAAGGTGACGGTTTCATTAGCTCTTTAAGTGACGGTGAGATGTAACTTTTTCAAAAATGTAAATTTTTCTTTTTTTTGCCTAGAAATGAGCTGGAGGGCCATTCATTACCATTAATTACTAGGACGTCGATCCTAAGATCGTTGTTTCCAAATGCATCGTCTCACGCCGCCAGGAATTTCAGTGCTGAGAGTCCAGCAGCTGCGCTCACCTGTCCCGCTGTCACCTTGTGATAATACAGCGGCTGCGCTCACCTGTCCCGCTGTCACCTTGTGATAATACAGCGGCTGCGCTCACCTGTCCCGGTGTCACCTTGTGATAATACAGCAGCTGCGCTCACCTGTCCCGGTGTCACCTTGTGATAATACAGCAGCTGCGCTCACCTGTCCCGGTGTCACCTTGTGATAATACAGCGGCTGCGCTCACCTGTCCCGGTGTCACCTTGTGATAATACAGCGGCTGCGCTCACCTGTCCCGCTGTCACCTTGTGATAATACAGCGGCTGCGCTCACCTGTCCCGCTGTCACCTTGTGATAATACAGCGGCTGCGCTCACCTGTCCCGGTGTCACCTTGTGATAATACAGCGGCTGCGCTCACCTGTCCCGGTGTCACCTTGTGATAATACAGCGGCTGCGCTCACCTGTCCCGGTGTCACCTTGTGATAATACAGCGGCTGCGCTCACCTGTCCCGCTGTCACCTTGTGATAATACAGCGGCTGCGCTCACCTGTCCCGGTGTCACCTTGTGATAATACAGCGGCTGCGCTCACCTGTCCCGGTGTCACCTTGTGATAATACAGCGGCTGCGCTCACCTGTCCCGGTGTCACCTTGTGATAATACAGCGGCTGCGCTCACCTGTCCCGGTGTCACCTTGTGATAATACAGCGGCTGCGCTCACCTGTCCCGGTGTCACCTTGTGATAATACAGCGGCTGCGCTCACCTGTCCCGGTGTCACCTTGTGATAATACAGTGGCTGCGCTCACCTGTCCCGGTGTCACCTTGTGATAATACAGCGGCTGCGCTCACCTGTCCCGGTGTCACCTTGTGATAATACAGCCGCATACAGTAATGTTCTCTCTATCACACGGAGAATCAACCATTGTCCCTCATCCCCAGGGACTGACCCACATTTCATTGAATGTCCTTGTTTTCTTAGCAGTGACCAGTTCCATAAAAATAATCCTTGTTTTTAGTGTCCTTGACTCCGTTCATTGCATCACCTCATGTTACCCCGGCTAAAAAGTATTATTACAGGACTGCTCAGAATATGCTAAATGGCCAAAAGTATGTGGACCCTGCTCCTAATTATTGTTTCAGCCACACACATTGCAAAAAGGTGCATAAAATCAAGCACACAGCCATGTAATCTCCATAGACAAACATTTCTAGTAGTATGGGTCGTTCTGAAGAAATCAGTGACTTTATACGTGTCCAAGGGTGCCACCTTTACCAGAAGTCAGTTCACAAAATTTCTGACTTGCCCCAGTCACCTGTAACTATTATTATCTGCTAGATCTGCCCTGGTCACCTGTAAGTGTTATTATATACTAGATCTGCCCTGGTCACCTGTAAGTGTTATTATCTGCTAGATCTGCACTGGTCACCTGTAAGTGTTATTATATACTAGATCTGCCCTGGTCACCTGTAAGTGTTATTATCTGCTAGATCTGCCCTGTCACCTGTAAGTGTTATTACTATCTGCTAGATCTGCCCGGTCACCTGTAAGTGTTTTTATTATCTGCTAGATCTGCCCTAGTCACCTATAAGTGCTATTATGTTGTATATCTGCTCTGGTAACCTGTAATATCTACTAGATCTGCCCTGGTCACCTGTAAGTATTATTATCTGCTAGCTCTGCCCTGGTCACCTGTAAGTGTTATTATATACTAGATCTGCCCTGGTCACCTGTAAGTGTTATTATCTGCTAGATCTGCCCTGTCACCTGTAAGTGTTATTACTATCTGCTAGATCTGCCCGGTCACCTGTAAGTGTTTTTATTATCTGCTAGATCTGCCCTAGTCACCTATAAGTGCTATTATGTTGTATATCTGCTCTGGTAACCTGTAATTGTTATTATCTACTAGATCTGCCCTGGTCACCTGTAAGTATTATTATCTGCTAGCTCTGCCCCGATCATCTGTAAGTGTTATTATGATCTGCCCGGTCACCTGTGAGTGTTATCTGCTAGATCTGCCTGGTCTCCTGTAAGTGTTTTTATTATCTGCTAGATCTGCCCTGGTCACCTATAAATGCTATTATGTTGTATATCTGCCCTGGTCACCTGTAAGTATTATTATCTGCTAGATCTGCCCCGGTCACCTGTAAGTATTATTATCTGCTAGATCTGCCCTGTCACCTGTAAGTGTTTTTATTATCTGCTAGATCTGCCCCGGTCACCTGTAAGTGTTATTATGACCTACAAGATCTGTATCAGAAAAAAACATTTCTTAATCAGATTAATAGATATATTATATAAATCAGCATAGAATATTTAGTTGAGGAGAACAGTATAAGATACACTTTAAATTAACTTTTTTTTTTTAATACTTTTTTTATTTGCATAGTCGAGTTAATCAACTACTTAAATAAATGCATTACAACAAAAATGACAGAGGCGGCAAGTTCTTTGTAGGGACCGAGTTTATTGGCCCCTTATGGTAGTTGGCGGGTGTGTAGTAGTGCAGATTTTGCACTGGGGCCCCCGGAGCCTCATGTTACCCCTCTGCAGCGTGTTTTTATTTTTGATACAAACAAGCAAGAACCAGAAAGTGAAATGTAACGACACAGTGTAACGGACCGGGGGAGTCGTACATTGTCCGTATAGAAGTTTATTTTCCGCCGCCCTATATTTTATCTGCAGGGATATTTCGCAGCACAGAGTTTCTTAAACATCCAATTAAATGGATTACAGCAACAATAGTGAGCGGTAATAATTTACAATGCGGCTTTCTGTGTATATAATATATAAATAATGGCCGGGCCCGCTGAGCGAAGCGCAGCACATAACACAGGTGTGGAGAGAATTACATTGCATTCAAAGGCAGCGAGAAAACCGGGGAAATGCTGCATCGCAACGCCGACTGCGAGACCTTCATAAAGACAAGGACAGAGCCATAGATTACAGCGACGACACTGCGTGCACTGCTCCTGCCCCCCATCCCCCACCTCACGCCGCTGAGGCCTCTGCCAAAGATTTACATCAAACTCATGAATTATTATGACACATTTGTCGCATCTGATATGGAGACTTCTATCTAGAACGCAACGGACGCGTGATAATGTATATACATATGTATACAGGGCAAATCAAAAGCCTGGAATTGGTTCTTTGTGCGGAGTAGGTGCCCTGGTGAGTTGCTGAAAGTGGAGGAGGGGATCCCCAGAATGACTTGTTATTTCCAGGGGACCCTCTCGGTAATTGATTCATTGCTGCAGGGAAAGCGACTCCTGATGAATGAATTCGATAAGTGACGAGAAAAACGGCAACTCTCTAATAATGGGTGATCCGAATTGTTAAACACGTCTCCCCCTTCATTGTCTCGTGTCCTAATAGGATTTTTCCAAACAGGGCAAATCAATTAGGGTCAGTTCACACGTTGTGTAAATACTGGAGTTTTTTCCGCAACGGATTTCATTGCGGAAATGGATGAGATAAAACAAATCTCCTCCACACGCTGCGTAAATAATGTGCAAAAAAAACGCTCAGAAATTGTCCTGCGGTGCAGAATTTTATTCCGCAGCATGTCAGTTGTTTTTTTTACGTAAACGCTGCTTATTTGTTGCGGGTTTTCCCCATTAAATTCAATGGGGAGGTAAATCTTGCAACAAATAGCAGTTTTTGCGTTTTTTTGCAGCGGAAAAGCAGCGATTTCGCTGCAAAAATGCAACTCCGATAAAAAAATAATCTCATACTTACCCAGAAGTCTGTGTTCCTCCCACCAGGCCGGCCTCCTGGGATGACGCCTCATCCCATGTCACAGGCTGCAGCAGTTTTTACTTGAAACGCAGCACATCCGCCCCATGTGAACTCAGCCTTACTGTTAAAGTTTTCTAGGATTAGAAATACATTGCTGCTTTCCTCCAGAAACAGTGCCCCCCCCCATTCGCAGGTTGTGTCTAGTATTACAAGTCAGCCCCATTGACTACATTGAAGCTGAGCTGCAATACCAGACACAACCTATGGCCAGGGGCGGCGGTGTTTCTGGAACAAAGCAGTCATGTTTTTCTAATCTTGGACAACCCCTTTATTAATCCTATGATGGTTGTGTCTATGTAATGGAGTCAAGTTCCTAATTTTTGACTCTACAACCTATTTGGCCAGTGGGACTCATTGAGATTGACCCACTCCCCAGTTCTATTTGCTCTTTCTGTGTTACCACCATCTTTGTCATAAAAAAGTATGATAAGTTGTCACAGCCCCGCCCTCACACCAGCCCCATCTTATTTTGATTGATTACTGGTGATGATCTAGGTGTTATTATAGGATAACTGCAGCATAGGACTGGACTGACCCAGAAGAGGATCCCCCAGTGGGCCCCGGTAGAACATGATAATATGAATCATGAGGTTTAAAGGACGACCTCTCTAGAAATCTTAAATAAAGTGGGTAATTTGCTGATGGGGGTAATCACTTATACCATACTTATATAATGGAGATATGTTTGCAACCTTGTATAGGTAAAGGACGTTCTGCTCCCCTGGTCATGTGACCACCAAAAAATACTCTATGTAATGCCTAGTACAGGCCATGAGGGGGCGCAGCATGACACAGCATTGCAAAGACTACCAAAAAGAGAATCTCTGTGTCATGCACCGCCATCTAAACCCCTGTACTAGGCAAAACACAATGGGGCAGAGTTACTAATACGGTCTATGCTTTGACTGCGTAAACCTAAAAAAATTTATCAAAGTAGTGCACGCCGTGTGATGGGGCCGGGCGATTAGGACCCAAATCAAAATCACGATTAATTGAACATGTAATGAATGATCATTTAGGCCACACCCCTTTTACATGTCACGCCCCCTATTTGCATTATACGCCATTGAATTAATATTTATTCCCGAAGCCTGCTGTATACTACTGTATATAATATACACCCTGACACTGCCCCCACACAGTATAATGCCCCTATAACTGCCCCCACCCAGTATAATACCCCTATATCTGCCCTCCACCCAGTATAATGCCCCTATATCTGCCCTTCACACAGTATAATACCCCTATATCTGCCCTCCACCCAGTATAATACCCCTATATCTGCCCTCCACCCAGTATAATACCCCCATAACTGCCTCTACACAGTATAATGCCCCTATAACTGCACCCACCCAGTATAATACCCCTATATCTGCCCTCCACCCAGTATAATACCCCTATAGATGCCCTCCACCCAGTATAATACCCTATATCTGCCCTTCACACAGTATAATGCCCCCATAACTGCCTCTACACAGTATAATGCCCCTATAACTGCACCCACCCAGTATAATACCCCTATATCTGCCCTCCACCTGGTATAATACCCCTATATCTGCCCTTCACACAGTATAATGCCCCCATAACTGCCTCTACACAGTATAATGCCCCTATAACTGCACCCACACAGTATAATACCCCTATATCTGCCCTCCACCCGGTATAATACCCCTATATCTGCCCTTCACACAGTATAATGCCCCCATAACTGCCTCTACACAGTATAATGCCCCTATAACTGCACCCACACAGTATAATACCCCTATATCTGCCCTCCACCCAGTATAATACCCCTATATCTGCCCTTCACCCAGTATAATACCTCTATATCTGCCCTTCACACACTATAATACCCCTATATCTGCCCTCCACCCATTATAATACCCCTATATCTGCCCTTCACAGAGTATAATACCCCTATATCTGCCCTCCACCCAGTATAATACCCCTATAGCTGCCCTCCACCCAGTATAATACCCCTATGTCTGCCCTTCACACACTATAATACCCCTATATCTGCCCTCCACCCAGTATAATACCCTATATCTGCCCTTCACACAGTATAATGCACCCATAACTGCCTCTACACAGTATAATGCCCCTATAACTGCACCCACCCAGTATAATACCCCTATATCTGCCCTCCACCTGGTATAATACCCCTATATCTGCCCTTCACACAGTATAATGCCCCCATAACTGCCTCTACACAGTATAATGCCCCTATAACTGCACCCACACAGTATAATACCCCTATATCTGCCCTCCACCCAGTATAATACCCCTATAGCTGCCCTACACCCAGTATAATATCTCTATAGCTGCCCTTCACACAGTATAATGCCCCCATTACTGACCCTCCACTCAGTATAATGCTCACCATAGCTGCCCCCACAAAGTATAAAGTCCCCCATAGCTGCCCCAATAGTGCTTAATAATATACATACTCACCAAACCTCGTTCCAACGACAAGTGGAGGAGATCCATCCGCTCCCCCGGTCTGTGTGGCTCGGCTCAGACATCACTGCCTGACAAGTGTTTGCGCCGAGCCGTGAGCGTCCGGCGATACCTAGTGTATGGTAGAGCGGGGATCTTAAGTCTCCCTGCTCTACCATTGGATTCAGCTGTATCTGCTTCCTGAGGGCGCAGATGCAGTTAAAACCCACGAAAAAAAAAATCAAAGAAAGTGAAATGTGCGAGATGACGTCGGTTAATTGCACTGAATTTTGATTTCGTTCTTTTTTCGATTAATTTCCCAGTCCTACCGTAAGATATATTGGCGCATCTTGCTGGAAACTTTTCTCTGCGTTATGCCACCTATTCGGTGGCTTAGTTTGTGCCAGTTTTTGGCACACTACGTCACATTTTAAGCCACACCCTTTTTGGGGAGATCAATGCATTTTACTTGTTGTAAAATGTCACAACTGTCTAAAACACTTAATAAACGTGCACCAATTCCGGCTCAATTTGAACAGTAAATCTGCCTCAATCTACTGGTTTTGCTTGTTGTGTTGCTTTAAACGCCGGTCCGAACACCGTAGAGACGCTGCCGAGTAAAAGGCGATGCAATGAGATATTCAAATTTTTTACTTGAGTTTCCCTCCAGTGAGATGAATGCAAAAAAAATCATTTTGTTTTCTCTGTTGCTAATATTGTGCAGTACAGTTATAATTAGGCGGCTGCACGTCATCGTTCCTCTCACATGTTACTGGCGGTTCTCACACTCGGTGATTCACCTCCCGGTGTCTTCATTCATCGGCTGAGACCAGGTTTATTATCGAGTCAGCAGCTAAATGTCGCTGCTATAATGAAGCTTTGTAGAGCGGTGGCACCAACAATGACAATAACAATAATAATGATTACTGCACTTCTTCGGCTCGTGACGTTCACTGTGACTCTCAAATGTAATAAGGCGTCTTATGTCATATCGGTGGAACGGTGTAAACAAGGGTGAATAGACCATATGTGCAGCTGCATAGGGGCCCTCTAGGAATGGGGCCACCACCAACAACAAAGAACACAAATAGCAGAGCTTCCTAATGGGTAATAGCTTGCAGGTAAGGGATTGGCATGAACCATTGGCTCCCAATTTTTGCTGGATTGCAATTGACCTGAAAAATCGGTGCACCAATGAGAGATGGGATAGAGAAGAAAGGGAGGAGCTCTGGAATGATCACCTCATTCTTGACAAATTGGGGGCCTTCACACCAATCTTCCATAGGGGCCATGTTCTGTCTATGTCCACGTGTGACATTTATTGAAAAATTAAAATTTTTGCAATATTTCATTTAATATTTCATGGAACAACTAGGAAAACCTCGACCATCCCCCTCCACCAACCCCTCATCGGACAAGAATCCACCAACCTCCTCTTATTCATTCCATCAGGGAAGGATCTTCTCAGTCAAGACAAATATATTGATTACATTTTATCAGTTTTGACCTCAGGAAATCTCCAGGACACGACCTGCTGGCCGCAATTGTCAATATTTCATTTACAGAATCCTGCAAAACCCAACGTCTCCGTCTTTGAAGGAGGAAAACCTCCTCCAAGATAACAACCTTGAGTTAATCTATCAACCTCTAAATCGCCAACTCTCTTCTCTGACCCTTGAAATTCTCCAGTATTTAGCAGAGATCCTCACTTTGAGATAAGAAGAGCATCAAATCATAAGGTTGGACCTTCTCGTAACCTTCTGACTACTAAAGATTCAAGCTGTGACTCAAAAAGGCCTTCATATCACGGCGGACGTAGGATGATTGGTGGGTTTGAATCTAGCAGTGGCCTTATTGTTCAGCAGATATCTTGGTTATTTATGATATTGGTGATTGGGGGTCTCCTTGGCAAAAATGAAAAGGTCCTACACCAACTCCATCCTGTCCACTGTTCCGGTGGTGAAGTCTAGTCCTACCTCCCTTGTTGGTTATATTGCAGTGACAATGGGCCAATCTGAGCTGTGTCCCCCCTCTCCACGGTAATGGAGGCTACCCCCTATGCACACTGATATTGAGGAATAAGGGATGGGAGAGTACCTATGACCTTAGCTGGTTATTCCATCTATAAAGTGGTCACCAGCAGTGCATATATATATATATTTATATAGTGGTTTTCCTTCGGTCGGTAGTGCAGAGAGTTTGCATCACGCCATATAAATACTTAAGACTTCTACCCAATGTGGGCAGTTCCACCTCGTGTGGACAAGAAGATTGAACATCCAATCCAAGACCCATAAATTACAGTACGAATGGTGTCTCATATATCAGTTGAGACAACCTATTGGTGCACTCAAGGAAATTATTGGAAAATTTTCAAAAATGAACACCCAACCTGATGTGTCTGCGATGTCTTGTTCCCATTTTTTAGATGGTCTATGGTCCTCTTTACGGAAAACGGTGTTTAGAACAGAAACAACACCCTTGGTTGATCCGAGAATACCCCTTTAAGACTTGACACTATAATCCCTTGGCGACATGCCACGTACTATTACGTTGCTGTCGCCAAGGGGAAGTGTAGAGCGCGCTCCATACTCGGCGGGTGACGCCGATACTTCTCTCCAGCGGGAGGAATCACAGTTCAATTTGATTCCACCCATTTAACACCTTAAATTTAACACCTCAAACATGCCATCGCGCCCTCCCCCCCGCAGCGCGATCGGCCGTTTACAATGGTTGTTACAAATCTCCTAGGGGGACTAATAAAAAAAAATTTTAAATAACTATTTTTTTATGTTTGAAAAAAAAAAAAAAATTACAATTTAAAAAAAACAAACACCTTTTCCCATTTAAAAAATAAATAAAAAAAAAGAGTTAACATAACTGGTATCGCCGCGTCCGTAAAAACCAAACTATCGCAATATATCGTTGTTTAACCCGCTCGGTGAACACCATAAAAAGTTCTGGCTCTCAGAACATGGCGACACGTGTTTTTAGAAAATAGTTGTTTTTTTTTTAAAGTGGTAAAACATAAAACAAAACATAAATGTGGTATCGCTGTAATCGTATCAACCTGTAGAATAAGGTGCACATGTCGTTTTTTCCGCCTGATGAATGCCGTAAAAACAAAACCCCCCAAAAAATGATGTAATCACTGTCTTTTCCCCATTTCCCCCCAGAAATAATTTTTCCAGCTTCCTAGTACATTATGCGGTACAATAAATGCTGCCATGAAAAACTACAACTTGTCCCTCAAAAAAAAAGACCTCAACTGAAATTGGCCGCGTCTCCAAAGGGTTAAAGACGACCTTGTTGCTACGATGTTACCCCGGGGACGGGGTGACCCAATATGTCCTGTCAGATCAGCTCCACCATAAGTGTTGGTAGCCGGTAGGTGGGATGACCCCAAAACACACCGGCTTATTGACAAGAAGACCCACCATGACTGCAGGTGCAGATACTCGCGGGGCCTCCGCCTTAAGGACCTGGGGACAAATGTATTTGTTTTGTCATTTTAAAATTAAATCAAATTTCACTGTAGACAAAAATTTCAATCGCTTGTTCTTTTTTATCAATATTTCAGGTCTTTTTTTCTGAGGAGCGAAGGTCGTGACCTATTGACTAAACATCAAGCGGTGAGAGACCTTTTCTCCGTAAAACTATTGATTTTGACTTGTAAAAAGAAACCTCAAACCGACTGGAAGAGTTTTGTTTTTTTTTACCGGATTTCATTATTATTCCCTCTTGAAATCTATTGTCTGATTCTACAGACTCTTGTTTTGCTTATTAAATCTCCTCGGCAAAGCTTTGCAAACACCCCCTAATCTGGGATAACCTCGCCTGATGGCTGCTGGCACCGGACTCCCATATCCTTCATCTGCGACATGAAGAGTCAGAGGATTGCACTTACAAACTGGCAAATTAATTTCACAATTAACTTTGATGTAATTAAAAATGTTCCATTCACGACGCAGGTAAAACGCTGCCTGATTAGTGGACATGTTCCAGATCAGATTCTGAACTTATACCAGCTGTACATCTATAATTATATACAGAAGATACCCAGGTTATACCAGCATGCTCTATATCACTATATACAGGAAGATGTATAACTTATACCAGCTGTACATATATAATTATATACAGAAGATACCCAGGTTATACCAGCATGCTCCATATCACTATATACAGGAAGATGTATAACTTATACCAGCTGTACATATATAATTATATACAGGAGATACCCAGGTTATACCAGCATGCTCCATATCACTATATACAAGAAGATGTATAACTTATACCAGCTGTACAGATATAATTATACACAGAAGATACCCAGGTTATACCAGCATGCTCTATATCACTATATACAGGAAGATGTATAACTTATACCAGCTGTACATATATAATTATATACAGAAGATACCCAGGTTATACCAGCATGCTCCATATCACTATATACAAGAAGATGTATAACTTATACCAGCTGTACATATATAATTATATACAGAAGATACCCAGGTTATACCAGCATGCTCCATATCACTATATACAAGAAGATGTATAACTTATACCAGCTGTACAGATATAATTATATACAGGAGATACCCAGGTTATACCAGCATGCTCCATATCACTATATACAAGAAGATGTATAACTTATACCAGCTGTACATATATAATTATATACAGAAGATACCCAGGTTATACCAGCATGCTCCATATCACTATATACAAGAAGATGTATAACTTATACCAGCTGTACATATATAATTATATACAGAAGATACCCAGGTTATACCAGAATGCTCCATATCACTATATACAAGAAGATGTATAACTTATACCAGCTGTACATATATAATTATATACAGAAGATACCCAGGTTATACCAGCATGCTCCATATCACTATATACAAGAAGATGTATAACTTATACCAGCTGTACATATATAATTATATACAGAAGATACCCAGGTTATACCAGCATGCTCCATATCACTATATACAAGAAGATGTATAACTTATACCAGCTGTACATATATAATTATATACAGAAGATACCCAGGTTATACCAGAATGCTCCATATCACTATATACAAGAAGATGTATAACTTATACCAGCTGTACATATATAATAATATACAGGAGATACCCAGGTTATACCAGCATGCTCCATATCACTATATACAAGAAGATGTATAACTTATACCAGCTGTACATATATAATTATATACAGAAGATACCCAGGTTATACCAGCCTGCTCCATATCACTATATACAAGAAGATGTATAACTTATACCAGCTGTACATATATAATTATATACAGAAGATACCCGGGTTATACCAGCATGCTCAATATCACTATATACAAGAAGATGTATAACTTATACCAGCTGCACATATATAATTATATACAGGAGATACCCAGGTTATACCAGCATGCTCCATATCACTATATACAGAAGATGTATAACTTATACCAGCTGTACATATATAATTATATACAGAAGATACCCAGGTTATACCAGCATGCTCCATATCGCTATATACAAGAAGATGTATAACTTATACCAGCTGTACATATATAATTATATACAGAAGATACCCAGGTTATACCAGCATGCTCCATATCACTATATACAAGAAGATGTATAACTAATACCAGCTGTACATATATAATTATATACAGAAGATACCCAGGTTATACCAGCATGCTCCATATCACTATATACAAGAAGATGTATAACTTATACCAGCTGTACATATATAATTATACACAGAAGATACCCAGGTTATACCGGCATGCTCCATATCACTATATACAAGAAGAAGTATAACTTATACCAGCTGTACATATATAATTATATACAGAAGATACCCAGGTTATACCAGCATGCTCCATATCACTATATACAAGAAGATGTATAACTTATACCAGCTGTACATATATAACTATATACAGAAGATACCCAGGTTATACCAGCATGCTCTATATTCACTATATACAGGAAGATGTATAACTTATACCAGCTGTACATATATAATTATATACAGAAGATACCCAGGTTATACCAGCATGCTCCATATCACTATATACAAGAAGATGTATAACTTATACCAGCTGTACATATATAACTATATACAGAAGATACCCAGGTTATACCGGCATGCTCCATATCACTATATACAGGAAGATGTATAACTTATACCAGCTGTACATATATAATTATATACAGAAGATACCCGGGTTATACCAGCATTCTCCATATCACTATATACAAGAAGAAGTATAACTTATACCAGCTGTACATATATAATTATATACAGAAGATACCCAGGTTATACCAGCATGCTCCATATCACTATATACAAGAAGATGTATAACTTATACCAGCTGTACATATATAACTATATACAGAAGATACCCAGGTTATACCAGCATGCTCTATATCACTATATACAGGAAGATGTATAACTTATACCAGCTGTACATATATAATTATATACAGAAGATACCCAGGTTATACCAGCATGCTCCATATCACTATATACAAGAAGATGTATAACTTTACCAGCTGTACATATATAATTATATACAGAAGATACCCAGGTTATACCAGCATGCTCCATATCACTATATACAAGGAGATGTATAACTTACACCAGCTGTACATATATAATTATATACAGAAGATAACCAGGTTATACCAGCATGCTCCATATCACTACATACAAGAAGATGTATAACTTATACCAGCTGTACATATATAATAATATACACAAGATGCCCAGGTTATACCAGCATGCTCCATATCACTATATACAAGAAGATGTATAACTTATACCAGCTGTACATATATAATTATATACAGAAGATACCCAGGTTATACCAGCATGCTCCATATCACTATATACAAGGAGATGTATAACTTACACCAGCTGTACATATATAATTATATACAGAAGATAACCAGGTTATACCAGCATGCTCCATATCACTACATACAAGAAGATGTATAACTTATACCAGCTGTACATATATAATTATATACAGAAGATACCCAGGTTATACCAGCATGGTCCATATCACTATATACAAGGAGATGTATAACTTATACCAGCTGTACATATATAATTATATACAGAAGATGCCCAGGTTATACCAGCTGTACATATATAATTATATGCAGAGGATGCCCAGGTTATACCAGCTGTACATATATAATTATATACAGAAGATACCCGGGTTATACCAGCATGCTCCATATCACTATGTACAAGAAGATGTATAACTTATACCAGCTGTACATATATAATTATATACAGAAGATACCCAGGTTATACCAGCATGCTCCATATCACTATATACAGGAAGATGTATAACTTATACCAGCTGTACATATATATAATATACAGAAGATGCCCAGGTTATACCAGCATGCTCCATATCACTATATACAAGATGATGTATAACTTATACCAGCTGTACATATATAATTATATACAGAAGATACCCAGGTTATACAAGCATACTCCATATCACTATATACAGGAAGATGTATAACTTATACCAGCTGTACATATATATAATATACAGAAGATGCCCAGGTTATACCAGCATGCTCCATATCACTATATACAAGAAGATGTATAACTTATACCAGCTGTACATATATAATTATATACAGAAGATACCCAGGTTATACCAGCATGCTCCATATCACTATATAGAAGAAGATGTATAACTTATACCAGCTGTACATATATAATTATATACAGGAGATACCCATGTTATACCACCATGCTCCATATCACTATATACAAGAAGATGTATAACTTATACCAGCTGTACATATATAATTATATACAGAAGATACCCAGGTTATACCAGCTGTACATATATAATTATATGCAGAGGATGCCCGGGTTATACCAGTAATACATATAAAATTATGTATCAGCACCAGTGCAGCCTGTATACCGTTCCCCCCTGACCAATCATATACATCAGCTACATCATAAAAACAATAATTACTCGGCCATTTTCATTTACGTTGTGAAATTGTTTCCATTTCTCTATAAACTAATAAATTACAGGTTCTCCTCGCCTGAGCGGCCGCGCTCTTTAAATAGTTTCATATTCCACTGCACATTATTAATTATTCTGTTATCCAGAGTCAGCAGACATACGGACAATTACGCTGCTGAAATTAATCCCTAGGACGGAGGGTACGGCGCAGGTCTCGCTCATACACGGATGTCTCTCCGCATCAGGTAACGGTGGGTGAAGGGATTGTTCTTCTTTCCATTAAATTTATGAATCTCTTATTTCATTTCTGCACAGGAGAATTTACTTTCTTTTAGTGAAATTTTACAGTAAACTATTAATATATTTCACGGTTCGCTGAGTACTTTGGGTAATTACACGTTAGAGAACAATTCCACCTAAAACCCAAATTCGTCCAGCACAATAGGAACCTACCTTGGAGGTCGGTCATATTGTATGCAACCAATGTTACCTGCACCATCTCAGATTATGAGGCATTGTTATATATTCTACATAGGAACACAACATGTATACAGTGTCAGTCACCGGATGGCGTCGTGTTAGTGCAAAGTCATCTGGTTACACAACACAATTCTCTCCACTACCAATCAACCAAGAGCAGCCCCAGTAATGCAGGTAAGCTTGTTAATTTAACCAAACCCATTCCAAAGCAGTCCTGCAAACTCGGACTATATTATATATGATTAATTATATATACTATCCTCTTAAATAAGTTTTCCTCTTATTTCATGTCATCAGTTCTGGATTTTTCTACAGTTTTAAAAAGGAGAATCTTTTAAAGAGCAATTACATTCAGGGTATTAAAATTCTCCAAAATCATTCAAAACCCTTTTATTTTTACACATTGGGGGCAGTATTCTAGTAGGTATATTGTTGTATATAGGGGGCAGTATTATAGTATTAGAAAAAAAGAGGGGGAGACGAAACCTCCAGCTCACCTTATGACGTAGATTTGCACGAATGGCCCCGCACGGATCCTCGTGTCGGCACACGATGTATAGACAATAGAAAAAACGAAGGAGGGTGGATCCAGCGCTGCTATGGATAAAAAGGAAACTTGTTCCAAGTTTAATTAATCTTGTTTAAAATAGGATCAAACGAAGTGATGTCCTAAGGTGCGAGGAGAAGTTTGCAGAAATAAAGGAAGCCTACACGTTTCAGACGCTTCCTGCATCCTTATTCATGGCCATGAATAAGGACGCAGGAAGCGTCTGAAACGCGTAGGCTTCCTTTATTTCTGCAAACTTCTCCTCGCACCTTAGGACATCACTTCGTTTGATCCTATTTTAAACAAGATTAATTAAACTTGGAACAAGTTTCCTTTTTATCCATAGCAGCGCTGGATCCACCCTCCTTTGTTTTTTCTACAGTATTATAGTAGATATATTCTTGTATATAGGGGGCAGTATTATAGTAGTTATAGTCTTGTATATAGGGGCAGTATTGTAGTAGTTATTTTCTTGTATATAGGAGCAGTATTATAGTAGTTATATTCTTGTATATAGGAGGCAGTATTATAGTTATATTCTTGTATATAGGGGGCAGTATTATAGTAGTTATATTCTTGTATATAGGAGCAGTATTATAGTAGTTATATTCTTGTATATAGGAGCAGTATTATAGTAGTTATGTTCTTGTATATAGGAGGCAGTATTATAGTAGTTATATTCTTGTATATAGGAGCAGTATTATAGTAGTTATATTCTTGTATATAGGAGCAGTATTATAGTAGTTATATTCTTGTATATAGGAGGCAGTATTATAGTAGTTATATTCTTGTATATAGGGAGCAGTGTTATAGTAGTTATTTTCTTGTATATAGGAGCAGTATTATAGTAGTTATATTCTTGTATATAGGAGCAGTATTATTGTAGTTATATTCTTGTATATAGGAGCAGTATTATAGTAGTTATATTCTTGTATATAAGGTGCAGTATTATAGTAGTTATATTCTTGTATATAGGAGCAGTATTATAGTAGTTATAATCTTGTATATAGGAGGCAGTATTATAGTAGTTATATTCTTGTATATAGGGGGCAGTATTATAGTAGTTATATTGTTGTTCATATGGGATATATTATAATAGTGCGTATAGAGAGATATGGCTTATTTTGATGTAAGAACAGCTGAATAGGGTTAAAAATAATATCGTCACTTTTGCAAGCCATAATTATACACACAGTCGTCACTCATCCTCACTACTCTTTTTGACAGCTCATACAATGCAGATAGGTCAGCAGGTGGCGCAAGTAAGCACAGGAGGTTGTGTTGCAGCCTGAGGCATGATGGGAGGGAGTTCAGAATAAAAATAAATTACTTTATTACAATGTAACTTAGGAATTTATGTGACGTTTATATAACTTGTAATATTGTCTAATGCTCTTACTCGCCTTGTGAGTTATGACGTAAGTAAAATAAGAAGCCGGGGGATGTTGGAGCCTGTGAGGTGTAACTTCCAGCACTGGTAGGATTGTTTGGGTCCTCACAGATCTAAGGTTTTAGTAATACTATGTGACATGGTGGATCCAGCAGATCCGCGTGTACAGAAAATCAATAAGTTAGAGCCTCCAGGGTGGCCCACGAGCCCGCACTATTCTTAGCCAGCACGATGTGGACAACATATCATTGCTGACAGATACAGGACAATGTGTGTAAATTTATTCAGGAAGGAACGGAGTGTAAAGACGAGACCCTTCCTTAAGTACATTTGTCTGTATAGAAATGTCACAGAATATTCCATATGGGCGGGTGGGTGGTGAGTGTCAAAAATTGTGGGTATTTCATGGAAAACTAATATAAATGTTACATAATTGAAACATTGTCAACTTTTCCATGGTGCTGGACCTTAGTGTGTTGATAGTTTTATAAATGATGGATAAGTGAGGGGGATTCCCGTCCATTTGTCTACAGGGGTCTTGGTGAGGTCGGGCATTGATGTTGGGTGATAAGGCCTGGCTGGCAGTAGACTTTCCAATCCATGCCATCGGTCAGTACGGTTGAATTTAGTCAAAATTTGACTCGCCATTCTTGGCAAACCACGTTTTTCATGGACCTTGCTTTGTGCTCGTGGTCATTGTAATGTTGAAATCCGAAAGGAACTCTTACAAAATTTTTTGCCAGAAAGTTAGAAGTTCAGAATTCTGACAAATGTAATTGTATACTGAAGAATAAAGATTTCCCTAAACTAGAACTAAAAGTTCCAAAACCTTAAATACATCTCCAGACCATTATTTCTCCTTCACCAGATCCTAGAGTTGACTAAATATAATGTTCTTCTGGTTTCTACCAAAACCCGAGCTGTCTGCTAGAAGGCCAGATGGTGAAGTGCTCCACAGAACAGTTTCCGCTTTTCCATTGACCAGTGGTGGTGGCTTTACACCTCTCCAGCTGACGTCTGGCATTGAGCACACTGATCAAGGTTACTTTGCCTTAGAATCCTAATCCAAAAAGCCCCAATTGAACAATTCTGAGGTTTCTTCCATTGACATAAGAACTTGGAAGTGTTGCAATGGCGGACAGACTGTTTTATGTGCTTCTCGCGCTATGGCACTTGTTGATTCTCCGAGCTTGTATTGACACTGCTTCTTGGCACCTACATTTAAACTTGAGGAAATTTGAGGATTTCACACGTTCGACTGGAGGAGTCCTATGACTGTGCCACCTCAGTTCTTCAGTTATGACCCATTCTGCTGCGGTTTGTCTGTGGGTTCTGCATGGTCATTGCTTGATTACACCTGGGCGTGCCTGAAATGGCCAAACCCTTTAAATATATGTGGTGCCCACATACTTCTGGCATATATTGGTCCATAAGGACATCAAAGAGGGATTTCCTTCACTTGCTCCCCCATTACCCAGAGCAGCTAATAAGAGTGGAATCAGCGTGGCGAAGTATCACATGGTCGCCCCTTCATTTGTAATACCACATGAGGAGATATTAACTATTCGCTGAGAAGCTTTCATCAGCAAATCAATATCCCTAGAAGGTCTTAATGTACAGTAAAAAAATAAAAATAAAATAAAAAATGGGCTGCTTTTCCACCCAACATTATAGTGGATGAATTTTTTTTACGTTTTTTTATATAAATATTCCTGCAGGTGTCGCTGTTGCCATCTGGTGATGAATCTCTCTATGGCAAGTGCAAAAAATGGGAGCTGAATATTTAATTTAATCAAAGGGGGAATCCAAACTGCAAAGTAATAGTGGACTGTGAATTATTAGCAGCACGCACTGAGTCTTCATGAGGTTTACTGCGGCTTTACTCTGGTTCTTTGCTACATCTGTATATAAATAATAGTATATACTGTTCATATAAGAGAGGCGATGTATACAATTCCGGTTCTCTGTATTATATGTCCATGAATTATACTGGGATGCAATTTGCAGCAAAAATCTTGTGGGTACCTACTGGTTACTTTTGGTACTGCATGTTAGTGGTTTTATTGTTTTCTTTTATATTGCAGCTATTTTAAATAGTAAGTCTCCCACAAATGGTTTTACATAGGAATCTATGGCGGTTGCCGGTGCCCCGGGATTTACCGCGACTGCTAGAAGCCGTGTAGGAACACAGAAGCTCCCCCGCTACTTGTAATAAGGTATATAAGATCTAAATACATTTTCTAATCCTATGCTACCCCTATAGGGTGTCTTCGCACACATAGTTTTTCCTGGCGTTTTTTCCCCACAAAAATCGCTGTTCCCAGATATTGGGTGAAAGTCAATAATGAAATATTAAAAACACACAAAAAACGGTGCGTTTTTTTTGTGCCATCTTTTTTTCGTTTGACTTTGAGTTAGTGGCTTTTTTTTTTTTCAATCGCAGTATAAGGTCGGTTTGGCGTTTTTTCTCCCACAGACTTATATTGGTTTCTTTTGCCTGATCAAAAAACGTCAATGTGGCGTGTTTTTTTATGGCGCTTTTCCGTATGATAATAGATAATTTTCTAATTTGTTCAGTATTTTGGAATAAGTTGTCCGTGTTTGTTCTGTTTTTTCTTGTTGCAGAATTAACAATTTTTTTGCTGAAATAAAGATGCAAAAAAAACGGAACAAATACGCACTTGTGAACTACGCTAAAACGGAAAATGTGTTTTGTACATTAACTTCTAGGAGCTAAAAATTGTACCAATATTGATCTGTTGGAACGTGCTGCATATTGAATAGGGAGCCATGCGTACAAAAAACGGAAAAGAGAATAAAATCATTTGAATGTATAGGCAACGTTCTTTTAATGAACAAAAAAATAACTGAATTAATATGGATCCTTTATATTTAAAGAGGCTCTGTCACCAGATTCTCAAATCCCTATCTCCTATTGCATGTGATCGGCGCTGCCTGTAAATGAGCCCTGAATCGTGTTGCAAAGAGGAATCTTTGAATCACATAATTTGCAATGTGAAAAACGCCACCCAAAAAAAAGCATAAAACGCCACCCAAAAAAAAGCATAAAACGCCACCCAAAAAAAAGCATAAAACGCCACCCAAAAAAAAGCATAAAACGCCACCCAAAAAAAAGCATAAAACGCCACCCAAAAAAAAGCATAAAACGCCACCCAAAAAAAAGCATAAAACGCCACCCAAAAAAACAAAAAGGCATAAAACTCACGATTTTATAACAACGCCATTAAAGTAACCGTTACAAAAATAGTGCAACAAATCCGTGTGTGAAGGAAGCCTTAAGGTGAAACATAGAAAATCTCCAGCTCACAACGTATAAGAACCCGGCGCTGCTCCGTCTATATGAGGCAACTTATTATAACCCGGGGCATCTTAACCTTTGTTTCCTTTTCTCCCTGTGTGAACTCAATTGCGGATTCCTATGGAAAACAAGATCTTATTGCTCCCAAGATGGAAGTAAAATGATTTTTCTATCTTTATTATATACTATTGCAGTGCCTTAAAATAACATCAGCTCCCCTCCCCCACCTCCAAACCCCCCCCCCCCCTCCTTTCACTGATGACATTGTATCAAGAAGTAACGGAGTATAATCTCTCATCTATGGATAGAAAAGTCAATTCCATTTCAGCAGGAAACCCCAGAATAGATTTCTCAGCGAACAACTACCCTTGAAAGGACACAAGTCTCAATACAAAAAGCCAAGATCTGGTGTTACCCAGAATTATATTACTGCTAACTGCTTTATAGCCATGCTGGTATAACCCGGGTATCTTCTGTATATAATTATATATGTACAGCTGGTATAAGTTATACATCTTCTTGTATATAGTGATATGGAGCATGCTGGTATAACCCGGGTATCTTCTGTATATAATTATATATGTACAGCTGGTATAACCCGGGCATCTTCTGTATATAATTATATATGTACAGCTGGTATAAGTTATACATCTTCTTGTATATAGTGATATGTAGCATGCTGGTATAACCCGGGTATCTTCTGTATATAATTATATATGTACAGCTGGTATAAGTTATACATCTTCTTGTATATAGTGATATGGAGCATGCTGGTATAACCTGGGTATCTTCTGTATATAATTATATATGTACAGCTGGTATAAGTTATACATCTTCCTGTATATAGTGATATGGAGCATGCTGGTATAACCTGGGTATATTCTGTATATAATTATATATGTACAGCTGGTATAAGTTATACATCTTCCTGTATATAGTGATATGGAGCATGCTGGTATAACCCGGGTATCTTCTGTATATAATTATATATGTACAGCTGGTATAACCCGGGCATCTTCTGTATATAATTATATATGTACAGCTGGTATAAGTTATACATCTTCTTGTATATAGTGATATGGAGCATGCTGGTATAACCTGGGTATGTTCTGTATATAATTATATATGTGCAGTTGGTATAAGTTATACATCTTCTTGTATATAGTGATATGGAGCATGCTGGTATAACCTGGGTATCTTCTGTATATAATTATATATGTACAGCTGGTATAAGTTATACATCTTCTTGTATATAGTGATATGGAGCATGCTGGTATAACCTGGGTATCTTCTGTATATAATTATATATGTACAGCTGGTATAAGTTATACATCTTCTTGTATATAGGGATATGGAGCATGCTGGTATAACCTGGGTATCTTCTGTATATAATTATATATGTACAGCTGGTATAACCCGGGCATCTTCTGTATATAATTATATATGTACAGCTGGTATAAGTTATACATCTTCTTGTATATAGTGATATGTAGCATGCTGGTATAACCCGGGTATCTTCTGTATATAATTATATATGTACAGCTGGTATAAGTTATACATCTTCTTGTATATAGTGATATGGAGCATGCTGGTATAACCTGGGTATCTTCTGTATATAATTATATATGTACAGCTGGTATAAGTTATACATCTTCCTGTATATAGTGATATGGAGCATGCTGGTATAACCTGGGTATATTCTGTATATAATTATATATGTACAGCTGGTATAAGTTATACATCTTCCTGTATATAGTGATATGGAGCATGCTGGTATAACCCGGGTATCTTCTGTATATAATTATATATGTACAGCTGGTATAACCCGGGCATCTTCTGTATATAATTATATATGTACAGCTGGTATAAGTTATACATCTTCTTGTATATAGTGATATGGAGCATGCTGGTATAACCTGGGTATGTTCTGTATATAATTATATATGTGCAGTTGGTATAAGTTATACATCTTCTTGTATATAGTGATATGGAGCATGCTGGTATAACCTGGGTATCTTCTGTATATAATTATATATGTACAGCTGGTATAAGTTATACATCTTCTTGTATATAGTGATATGGAGCATGCTGGTATAACCTGGGTATCTTCTGTATATAATTATATATGTACAGCTGGTATAAGTTATACATCTTCTTGTATATAGGGATATGGAGCATGCTGGTATAACCTGGGTATCTTCTGTATATAATTATATATGTACAGCTGACATAAGTTATACATCTTCTTGTATATAGTGATATGGAGCCTGCTGGTATAACCCGGGTATCTTCTGTATATAATTATATATATATACAGCTGGTATAAGTTATACATCTTCTTGTATACAGTGATATGGAGCATTCTGGTATAACCTGGGCATCTTCTGTATATAATTATATATGTACAGCTGGTATAAGTTATACATCTTCTTGTATATAGTGATATGGAGCATGATGTTATAACCTGGGTATCTTCTGTATATAATTATATATGTACAGCTGGTATAAGTTATACATCTTCTTGTATACAGTGATATGGAGCATGCTGGAATAACCTGGGTATCTTCTGTATATAATTATATATGTACAGCTGGTATAAGTTATACATCTTCTTGTATACAGTGATATGGAGCATGCTGGTATAACCTGGGCATCTTCTGTATATAATTATATATGTACAGCTGGTATAAGTTATACATCTTCTTGTATATAGTGATATGGAGCATGCTGGTACAACCTGGGTATCTTCTGTATATAATTATATATGTACAGCGGGTATAAGTTATACATCTTCCTGTATATAGTGATATGGAGCATGCTGGTATAACCTGGGTATCTTCTGTATATAATTATATATGTACAGCTGGTATAAGTTATACATCTTCTTGCATATAGTGATATGGAGCATGCTGGTATAACCTGGGTATCTCCTGTATATAATTATATATGTACAGCTGGTATAAGTTATACATCTTCTTGTATATAGTGATATGGAGCATGCTGGTATAACCTGGGTATCTTTTGTATATAATTATATATGTACAGCTGGTATAAGTTATACATCTTCCTGTATATAGTGATATGGAGCATGCTGGTATAACCTGGGTATCTTTTGTATATAATTATATATGTACAGCTGGTATAAGTTATACATCTTCTTGTATATAGTGATATGGAGCATGCTGGTATAACCTGGGTATCTTTTGTATATAATTATATATGTACAGCTGGTATAAGTTATACATCTTCCTGTATATAGTGATATAGAGCATGCTGGTATAACCTGGGTATCTCCTGTATATAATTATATATGTACAGCTGGTATAAGTTATACATCTTCTTGTATATAGGGATATGGAACATGCTGGTATAACCTGGGTATCTTCTGTATATAATTATATATGTACAGCTGGTATAAGTTATACATCTTCTTGTATATAGTGATATGGAGCATGCTGGTATAACCTGGGTATCTTTTGTATATAATTATATATGTACAGCTGGTATAAGTTATACATCTTCCTGTATATAGTGATATAGAGCATGCTGATATAACCTGGGTATCTCCTGTATATAATTATATATGTACAGCTGGTATAAGTCATACATCTTCTTGTATATAGTGATATGGAGCCTGCTGGTATAACCCGGGTATCTTCTGTATATAATTATATATATATACAGCTGGTATAAGTTATACATCTTCTTGTATACAGTGATATGGAGCATGCTGGTATAACCTGGGCATCTTCTGTATATAATTATATATGTACAGCTGGTATAAGTTATACATCTTCTTGTATATAGTGATATGGAGCATGATGTTATAACCTGGGTATCTTCTGTATATAATTATATATGTACAGCTGGTATAAGTTATACATCTTCTTGTATACAGTGATATGGAGCATGCTGGAATAACCTGGGTATCTTCTGTATATAATTATATATGTACAGCTGGTATAAGTTATACATCTTCTTGTATACAGTGATATGGAGCATGCTGGTATAACCTGGGCATCTTCTGTATATAATTATATATGTACAGCTGGTATAAGTTATACATCTTCTTGTATATAGTGATATGGAGCATGCTGGTACAACCTGGGTATCTTCTGTATATAATTATATATGTACAGCGGGTATAAGTTATACATCTTCCTGTATATAGTGATATGGAGCATGCTGGTATAACCTGGGTATCTTCTGTATATAATTATATATGTACAGCTGGTATAAGTTATACATCTTCTTGCATATAGTGATATGGAGCATGCTGGTATAACCTGGGTATCTCCTGTATATAATTATATATGTACAGCTGGTATAAGTTATACATCTTCTTGTATATAGTGATATGGAGCATGCTGGTATAACCTGGGTATCTTTTGTATATAATTATATATGTACAGCTGGTATAAGTTATACATCTTCCTGTATATAGTGATATGGAGCATGCTGGTATAACCTGGGTATCTTTTGTATATAATTATATATGTACAGCTGGTATAAGTTATACATCTTCTTGTATATAGTGATATGGAGCATGCTGGTATAACCTGGGTATCTTTTGTATATAATTATATATGTACAGCTGGTATAAGTTATACATCTTCCTGTATATAGTGATATAGAGCATGCTGGTATAACCTGGGTATCTCCTGTATATAATTATATATGTACAGCTGGTATAAGTTATACATCTTCTTGTATATAGGGATATGGAACATGCTGGTATAACCTGGGTATCTTCTGTATATAATTATATATGTACAGCTGGTATAAGTTATACATCTTCTTGTATATAGTGATATGGAGCATGCTGGTATAACCTGGGTATCTTTTGTATATAATTATATATGTACAGCTGGTATAAGTTATACATCTTCCTGTATATAGTGATATAGAGCATGCTGGTATAACCTGGGTATCTCCTGTATATAATTATATATGTACAGCTGGTATAAGTTATACATCTTCTTGTATATAGTGATATGGAGCATGCTGGTATAACCTGGGTATCTTTTGTATATAATTATATATGTACAGCTGGTATAAGTTATACATCTTCCTGTATATAGTGATATAGAGCATGCTGGTATAACCTGGGTATCTCCTGTATATATTTATATATGTACAGCTGGTATAAGTTATACATCTTCTTGTATATAGTGATATGGAGCATGCTGGTATAACCTGGGTATCTTCTGTATATAATTATATATGTACAGCTGGTATAAGTTATACATCTTCTTGTATACAGTGATATGGAACATGCTGGTATAACCTGGGTATCTTCTGTATATAATTATATATGTACAGCTGGTATAAGTTATACATCTTCTTGTATACAGTGATATGGAACATGCTGGTATAACCTGGGTATCTTCTGTATATAATTATATATGTACAGCAGGTATAAGTTATACATCTTGTATATAGTGATATGGAGCATGCTGGTATAACCTGGGTATCTTCTGTATATAATTATATGTATACAGCTGGTATAAGTTATACATCTTCTTGTATATAGTGATATGGAGCATGCTGCTATAACCTGGGTATCTTCTGTATATAATTATATATGTACAGCTGGTATAAGTTACATCTTCTTGTATATGGTGATATGGAGCATGCTGGTATAACCTGGGTATCTTCTGTATATAATTGTATATGTACAGCTGGTATAAGTTACACATCTTCTTGTATATAGTGATATGGAGCATGCTGGTATAACCTGGGTATCTTCTGTATATAATTATATATGTACAGCTGGTATAAGTTATACATCTTCTGTATATAGTGATATGGAGCATGCTGGTATAACCTGGGTATCTTCTGTATATAATTATATATGTACAGCTGGTATAAGTTATACATCTTCCTGTATACAGTGATATTGAGCATGCTGGTATAACCTGGGTATCTCCTGTATATAATTATATATGTAAAGCTGGTATAAGTTATACATCTTCTTGTATATAGTGATATGGAGCATGCTGGTATAACCTGGGTATCTTTTGTATATAATTATATATGTACAGCTGGTATAAGTTATACATCTTCCTGTATATAGTGATATAGAGCATGCTGGTATAACCTGGGTATCTCCTGTATATAATTATATATGTACAGCTGGTATAAGTTATACATCTTCTTGTATATAGGGATATGGAACATGCTGGTATAACCTCGGTATCTTCTGTATATAATTATATATGTACAGCTGGTATAAGTTATACACCTTCTTGTATATAGTGATATGGAGCATGCTGGTTTAACCTGGGTATCTCCTGTATATAATTATATATGTACAGCTGGTATAAGTTATACATCTTCTTGTATATAGTGATATGGAGCATGCTGGTATAACCTGGGTATCTTCTGTATATAATTAGATATGTACAGCTGGTATAAGTTATACATCTTCTTGTATATAGTGATATGGAGCATGCTGGTATAACCTGGGTATCTTCTGTATATAATTATATATGTACAGCTGGTATAAGTTATACACCTTCTTGTATATAGTGATATGGAGCATGCTAGTATAACCTGGGTATCTCCTGTATATAATTATATATGTACAGCTGGTATAAGTTATACATCTTCTTGTATATAGTGATATGGAGCATTCTGGTATATCCTGGGTATCTTCTGTATATAATTATATATGTACAGCTGGTATAAGTTATACATCTTCCTGTATATAGTGATATGGAGCATGCTGGTGTAACCTGGGTATCTTTTGTATATAATTATATATGTACAGCTGGTATAAGTTATACATCTTCTTGTATATAGTGATATGGAGCATGCTGGTATAACCTGGGTATCTTTTGTATATAATTATATATGTACAGCTGGTATAAGTTATACATCTTCCTGTATATAGTGATATAGAGCATGCTGGTATAACCTGGGTATTTTCTGTATATAATTATATATGTACAGTTGGTATAAGTTATACATCTTCTTGTATATAGTGATATGGAGCATGCTGGTATAACCTGGGTATTTTCTGTATATAATTATATATGTACAGTTGGTATAAGTTATACATCTTCTTGTATATAGTGATATGGAGCATGCTGGTATAACCTGGGTATCTTCTGTATATAATTATATATGTACAGCTGGTATAAGTTATATATCTTCTTGTATATAGTGATATGGAGCATGCTGGTATAACCTGGGTATCTTCTGTATATAATTATATATGTACAGCTGGTATAAGCTATACATCTTCTTGTATATAGTGATATGGAGCATGCTGGTATAACCTGGGTATCTTCTGTATATAATTATATATGTACAGCTGGTATAAGTTATACATCTTCTTGTATATAGTGATATGGAGTATGCTGGTATAACCTGGGTATCTTCTGTATACAATTATATATGTACAGCTGGTATAAGTTATACATCTTCCTGTATATAGTGATATGGAGCATGCTGGTATAACCTGGGTATCTTCTGTATATAATTATATATGTACAGCTGGTATAAGTTATACATCTTCTTGTATATAGTGATATGGAGCATTCTGGTATAACCTGGGTATCTTCTGTATATAATTATATGTATACAGCTGGTATAACCTGGGCAGCCTCTTTTCTATCTTCTTATGTTGAGGTGTCTACACCCAGATTTTCCTCTTCTATTCACAATTGCTGGTAACATCTGAATTTCCAGTTGGTAACATGATCGCGATTACGTTCTCAATTTCTATAAATAGCGCGTTGTTACCGAATTAAATCGTTTTTATTTTGTTTCTTTCAGGCATTGTGCAGATTTGCATTGCGCTGTAATTTTTTTATAGAAATCTTGCGTTCTTGTGGCGCTCAACAATCAGCTATTTACTGAAGCAATTATTTTATAATTGCTGAATTAAATTGAGCTTGAAATCACCTAACGATTCAGGAGAACTTGGCAAAGTCCCATTTGTAAAATGTTGTTGTTTTTTGTTTAATTATTTTTTGTGGATTCAAGTTTTTATTTTCAGATCCTGAATATGAGATTTATCTTCTGTAGACATGTAACATATATGAGGCGTATATCTCATCTGGGACACGTAGACTGGGTTCGAATTGTACATTTCTGTTGCGTTTTTGAAATGCCTGTGCGTTTTTACAGAGCGTTTCCGATGTAACCTGGATTTTAATTTACGGGTCATAATATTACAGCCGAAACACTATGTAAAAACGCGTGGGTATATTCAAAAAAACGCCTGTTTCTAACATATGTTTCAAAAACGCACGAAATAAAGCAACAAAAAAGCACAATGTGAACTCGTAGATATGGATGCTGTAGGCCGGGTGGTCTGTGCTGCAGCCTCGTAACATTACATCTATGGCTCCAATTCCCAACCAGCCATCATGTGCATAGAGCTGGCATTGTCTCTCTGGTGTCACCCCAGGCATTTACTGCTAGACTAATGGCTATTGGGCTCCCTCTCTTCCAAGTTTCCTAAAGGTACCACTCCTCAAATGTCAGGATGCAAAAGTCATCACCCTCCCCCCTCGTGATGTGCATAGAAGTGAATTAGCCGCATAGCAAAGATTAAAATGGACTCCAGAATATGATGCAGGGTTTTGCCACCCAGGACAGGTGTTCTAGGTATTCCCATAGTTTATTTTTACTTTTGATGGACAGAATTTTAAAAAAACATATAGTTCTCACATAGTGTTTAAATATTCCGCCATACAAGCCCAATACAATACAAACACCCTGCATAAATAGTGCCATACGATACTCCAATAATAGCGCCATACGATACTCCAATAATAGCGCCATACGATACTCCAATAATAGCGCCATACGATACTCCAATAATAGCGCCATACAATACTCCAATAATAGCGCCATACAATACTCCAATAATAGCGCCATACCATACTCCAATAATAGCGCCATACGATACTCCAATAATAGCGCCATACAGTACTCCAATAATAGCGCCATACGATACTCCAATAATAGCGCCATACAATACTCCAATAATAGCGCCATACGATACTCCAATAATAGCGCCATACGATACTCCAATTATAGCGCCATACGATACTCCAATAATAGCGCCATACAGTACTCCAATAATCGCGCCATACAATACTTCAATAATAGCGCCATACGATACTCCAATAATAGCGCCATACGATACTCCAGTAATAGCGCCGTACAGTACTTCAATAATAGTGCCATACGATACTCCAGTAATAGCGCCATACCATACTCAAATAATGGCGCCATGATACTCCAATAATAGCGTCATACAGTACTTCAATAATAGCGTCATACAATACTTCAATAATAGCGCCATACGATACTCCAGTAATAGCGCCGTACAGTACTTCAATAATAGCGCCATACGATACTCCAGTAATAGCGCCATACCGTACTCAAATAATGGCGCCATGATACTCCAATAATAGCGTCATACAGTACTTCAATAATAGCGCCATATGATACTCCAGTAATAGCGCCATACGATACTCCAGTAATAGCGCCGTACAGTACTTCAATAATAGCGCCATACGATACTCCAATAATAGCGCCATACAGTACTCCAATAATAGCGCCATACAATACTTCAATAATAGCACCATACGATACTCCAGTAATAGCGCCGTACAGTACTTCAATAATAGCGCCATACGATACTCCAGTAATAGCGCCATACCGTACTCAAATAATGGCGCCATGATACTCCAATAATAGCGTCATACAGTACTCCAATAATAGCGCCATACAATACTCCAATAATAGCGCCATACAGTACTCCAATAATAGCGCCATACAGTACTCCAATAATAGCGCCATACAATACTCCAATAATAGCGCCATACAATACTTCAATAATAGCGCCATACAGTACTCAAATAATAGCGCCATACAGTACTCAAATAATAGCGCCATACAGTACATAAAAGTACCATCCATAGCCCCATAGACTTGTAACAACTAGTAATGAGACATATACGCCATGTGAATGGCAGTAGTAAATCCGGATATCAAAAGTATTCACACCCCGTCATACTGGCATTGAAGAGAGCGGAGATTTACACTGGTGATCTCTCTGCCCGCCATTACAAGAAGTCCTTGAATTGTTGGCGTGGGTTCTGCCAGTTGGACGGCTCATTGAGTCAGTGCGTGCGGCGGGTGAACTGACAGCTCAGGCGGAGGCTGGAAACTGGATTTCCTCAACCAGCCAGATGGTCGTCAAACCGTTATGTATTTTCTGGAGGAAACGGCTTTCAAATTTTTGAAAATCGCATTTGTTATTACAAGAACAGTAATACCCAAGGGCAAATAGGAGCGCCCGTCCTGACCCGTCCTTGAGAGACTGTCCCACGAAACTGACCTCATGAGGGCCGAATTTATGCAAATGACTCCCAAAATGGGCGTTTCTGGGAGGTTTCGTCATAGTTCCTGTGTGGATCGGGCTGGGGCTATAATGCGGACGGTCCAGACATCACACTTTGGCGCTTGTCACAGTCGCTCAGATCCTTACACTTGCTCATCTTTCCTGCTCCTCACGCATCAACTTCAAGAACTGACTGATCACTGCCTAATATATGCCACCCCCTAATATACCCCCCGTAATATATCCCACTCCCTAATATACCCCCCATAATACATCCCATCCCCTAATATACCCCCCGTAATATATCCCATCCCCTAATATACCCCCCGTAATATATCCCATCCCCTAATATACCCCCCGTAATATATCCCATCCCCTAATATACCCCCCGTAATATATCCCATCCCCTAATATACCCCCCGTAATATATCCCATCCCCTAATATACCCCCCGTAATACATCCCATCCCCTAATATACCCCCCATAATACATCCCATCCCCTAATATACCCCCCGTAATACATCCCATCCCCTAATATACCCCCCATAATACATCCCATCCCCTAATATACCCCCCGTAATACATCCCATCCCCTAATATACCCCCCATAATACATCCCATCCCCTAATATACCCCCGTAATATATCCCATCCCCTAATATACCCCACGTAATATATCCCATCCCCTAATATACCCCCCGTAATATATCCAACTCCCTAATATACCCCCCGTAATACATCCCATCCCCCTTGTCACCAGATCATCAATGTTATTGACTTCACCTGGCAGTGGTTTTAATGTTATGGCTGATCGGTGTATATCCTCGTATATTACATAGGAAAAAAAAAATAATGGGATATAAACAAAAATTTTGGTAAAAGAAACCCGAAAGGCAATTTTATGTATTTTTATTTTTAGAATAAAGCTGTTTTATTAAATATAAATTGAAGGATATAAATAATGTAGACATTTCCGGTATCCCCGTTACGATGTGTATAATAAATGTAAACGCTATTTAGGGTGATTGGTGAATGAGGGAACAAAGAAGCATTAAAAAACAAATATTAAAATATATTCTTTTCGCCATTTTTCTGCTTTGAAAAACAAAACAAACGCTGACCTTTATGTATCCCAAAATAATCCCCTATGAAAGCACAAACGAGTCCTCACACAGTCACGTTGGGGTAAAAATGTAAAAAGCTGCGACCATCAGAATGTGGGAAGGAAAAACCCAAAAATTCTACAGGTCCCGAACGCCAAAATTGTTCTGAAGGGGTTAAATCTGATCGAGGGAAGAGTGTGAATAGTCCCCGAGATGTAACAGTCCTCAGTCCTCCGCTATAATACATCATCCCTACGGCCGAGGCTGCGGGGGGGGGGGGTCTAGTCCTCGATGGCATCTTTCGGCTAATGCGGTAACGGGCGCCATAAACCCCTACATCAGGCAGATGTCGTGAGACGCTTGTGCCAACACGAGAAGACGTCTAAATTGTTGTTTTAATTTTTAGCCCAGCGCGTCACGACGTATAATCTCTTTTCTGGAAAAGTACAACGGCCATGACGGGTCTTGGTGAAATCTTTAAAGGGGTCGTCACGGATTATAAAAAGATGGCTACTTTCTTCCAGAAACAGCACCACACCTGTCCACAGGTTGTGTCTGGTATTACAGCCTGGCTTCATTCATTTGATTACTGCAATACCACGCACAGCCCATAGACTAAAGTGGCGCTGTTCCTGTAATGAAAAATGCTTTTCCAACCTCATCCAACCCCTTTAATACTCAGAAACATTTGATTGATGTCAAGCTGATCATCCCTTTCATCTGCTGTCAGTACAGTCCCGATCTGGCTTTGAGACGGTTGCTATGGATACACTGCCTAGTAACCGGGATGTCAGACCGTCCATAACAACCAGTCAGTCTCAGGTCAAGGCAGAACTAGCACGGCACACATACATTAAATTCTACTCTTCTGTGGAGGCACGGTGAGTGTTGTTAAGGGGGCACTGTGGCTCTATTATGGGGGCATCATCGCGGTCACTGTAATGAGACTGTATTCACACATACCGTTTTTGATGCAGATTTTATAGCCAAAGCCATATGCAATGTTAAATACCTTTGTGTCAAAAAGCCAAAGCCAGAAATGGATGCCAAAAGAGACAAAGTAGAAGTCTGGGTTGGCTGGAAAAAACCGGACATCTGTGAATCCAACTCATTCAGGGCAATGTGGATGTCACTGCTATGGAGGCACTGTGGCGGTCTATGTTATAGGGGTACGGTCTGTCACTTATAGGGCACTGTGGCTGTCACTGTTTTGGGGGCACTGTGCCTAGCTCTGCTATGAGGGAACTGTGAATGTCACTACTATGGGGGCACCGTGGCAAACTCTGTTATGGGGGCAGTGTGGCTAGCTCTGTTATGGGGGCAGTGTGGCTAGCTCTGTTATGGGGGCAGTGTGGCTAGCTCTGTTATGGGGGCAGTGTCGCTAGCTCAGTTATGGGGCAGTGTGGCTAGCTCAGTTATGGGGGCACGATTTACAATGTATGTAATGTTCAGTGATCATTGTACAAACAACATAATATAAAGTCAAAACGCACTTGTAACATTTACTTATAATAAGGACCCTATGTCCGCCTCCCCTCCCCCGCAGACCCGTGTCCGCCTCCCCTCCCCCGCAGACCCGTGTCCGCCTCCCCTCCCCCCGCAGCCCCGTGTCCGTCTCCCCTCGCAGCCCCGTGTCCGCCTCCCCTCCCCCCGCAGCCCCGTGTCCGCCTCCCCTCCCCCGCAGCCCCGTGTCCGCCTCCCCTCCCCCGCAGCCCCGTATCCGCCTCCCCTCCCCCGCAGCCCCGTGTCCGCCTCCCCTCCCCTCGCAGCCCCGTGTCCGCCTCCCCTCCCCCCGCAGCCCCGTGTCCGCCTCCTCTCCCCCGCAGCCCCGTGTCCGCCTCCCCTCCCCCGCAGCCCCGTGTCCGCCTCCCCTCCCCCGCAGCCCCATGGCCGCCTCCCCTCCCCCGCAGCACCATGGCCGCCTCCCCTCCCCCGCAGCCACATGGCCGCCTCCCTTCCCCCGCAGCCCCATGTCCGCCTCCCCTCCCCCGCAGCACCATGGCCGCCTCCCCTCCCCCGCAGCACCATGGCCGCCTCCCCTCCCCCGCAGCACCATGGCCGCCTCCCCTCCCCCGCAGCCCCATGGCCGCCTCCCTTCCCCCGCAGCCCCATGGCCGCCTCCCCTCCCCCGCAGCCGCACGTCCTCCCTCCCTGATATTGGATCATTGTCTTCTTTTAGTTATTTGTGTAGGGTTTCAGTGAACCCGGTGACTTGGGCCAGAAACAGAAATCACGTCGGCGGTCATCGTCCAAATGGTTCCAGGCCGGTGGAATATAACGCAGCTGGTGTTTATGGTCGGCGCGCGCCGGGGTCTGGGCCAGAATATATTCCTGCTCTGTCGCCTCTGATAAACTGCGCTGGTGGAGAAGGTTATCACACAGCGCTGCCCGGCTCTGCCAGCTCCAGGCGTCTTCTATGGGATTCTGACCCTATGTTCAGCCAGCGATGCCCAGGACGGGGCACCTGTAACAGAGTCTCACCCGCTCCCGGGTTATTAAAGGGCTGGTCCAGTCTATGTCAATAAAGCTGAATTAGTGTAGAATGAAGAGTTCTGCTGCTTTCCAATAAACTTTGTGTTCCAATTCCTCACCATTTTCACAATTTCTGCTTGCTGTCAGTGAATAGAAACATTGCTTATATTCAGAGGCTAAAACAAAAAAAATCTGTCCTGACCTAGTTCTGCACACACAGCTGAATGGCCTGGAGTACAGGACGGAGGTATATGCTGTGCTGAGCACACAGAGGATCGCACTGACTGATACATATGCTTCAGGGAAAGCCGGGTGATTATATTAACCGCCATGAGAGTTCCACCGAGGGTTAATCACCTTGCTTTACCAAAGTCCTGAATAGAAAATTTGCTTGTGTTATTTCGTTATTTGCCCTCGTGGTTCTTTGCTACACAGATTGGTCATTCAGGATCCTAGAAAAGCTGGGTTGACAACCCCTATGGGAGCTGTAATGGCAGCCATCTTGTTTGACAACCAGCTTTTCCGATAATAGGTAAGTAATCCTTGCAGTTCCCCCTTAGGTTTTCCTACCGCTCCACTGCTGTGCCCACAAACTGAATGGGGTGACTGGATCAGGATGGGGTGTATACCATTAAGTTTATTGCTGCCTATGGGGTGCAGCGTTATAAAAGTGCAGGACCCCTTTAATAAACATGTTCTCTAGTTCATCCTGCTCGCCGCTTGTGGCTGCTGTAAAATATTCTTGGAATTTGCTTTCTGGCGTTGTGATGGTCGGACCTTCCTGCTCCTACATTGGAATATCCCGAGGAGTAAGTAAACCTTGGCCCTCGGCCCGCTGCAGCTACCGGAGGCCAAATGTGCCCATGGCCATTGCATCCCCTGCTGGACGGCCCCCGCAGAGCCTGAGCGGAGGAGCCGCTGCAGATCATTGCAGCCGGTGCTAGAAAGCATATTGCTAGACCCTGGAAATAGTCGCTCATGTCGTGGCCAGAGGTAATGGGATCCATTAACAAACCGAGCAGCCATGAACGCGGCCCAGCTGCGACCGTAGGAAACCGTACGAGTTATGAAACAATCTGGAGACCTGGAAGGCAAGTTCATGGAGCATTAATTAGTGCTGGTTATGAGGACAGGTGAGTAACGCCAAGACTGGGGGAGGGGCGCGCAGGATACACCCGTCATCCCCCTCATTTAAGACTATTGTCCCCTGAGTCTCGTTGTCAAAAATTATTTTCAGCTGTATCTGTTTTTGGGAAAGCTGGGTGGCAACTAATTCATACTTACCACTGGAATGTCTCAGAGACCTTCCGGAAGAGCAGGTGAATCTCCCACGTCCTCACTAAATACTCACCTGTCCTCGTCCCTGCAGTCCTCTTCCTTCATTATTACCTGACACCGGATGTGGTAGGGGGTCTGGTCCAGGGTCGGTATTTATTTAGGGCATACGTGCCAACTCTCCCAGGAACGTCCGGGACACTCCTGGAAAAAGAGAAGATCTCCCAGGATCCCAGTAGACGTAGGGGTCTGACCTGGGATCTGTATTTGTTTAGGGGGTCTGGTCTCATCAGAGTAATGGCAGTGAGGTCACATATACTATGTAGAAGGTCAGTCTGTGATCAGATGATGTCACATAACGAGGGCAGTGAGATCACACAGTCTAAGTAACAGGTCACGGTGATTGGATGGCGATGTCATAGTGTAAGGGCAATGAGGTTACAGTCTAGGTAGCAGGTCAATCTGATTGGATGGTGATGTCACAGAGTAAGGGCAATAAGGTCACACAGTCTAGGTAGCAGGTCAGTCTGTGATTGGAAGGTGATGTCACAGAGTAAGGGAAATAAGGTCACACAGTCTAGGTAGCAGGTCAATCTGATTGGATGGTGATGTCACAGAGTAAGGGCAATAAGGTCACACAGTCTAGGTAGCAGGTCAGTCTGTGATTGGATGGTGATGTCACAGAGTAAGGGCAATAAGGTCACACAGTCTAGGTAGCAGGTCAGTCTGTGATTGGAAGGTGATGTCACAGAGTAAGGGCAATAAGGTCACACAGTCTAGGTAGCAGGTCAGTCTGTGATTGGATGGTGATGTCACAGAGTAAGGGCAATAAGGTCACAGTCTATGTAGCAGGTCAGCCTGATTGGATGGTGATGTCACACAATCAATCTAGCAGGTCAGTCTGTGATTGGATGATGATGTCGCACAATCTACGTAGCAGGTCAATCTGTGATTGGATGGTGATGTCACAGTATAAGAGCAATGTGGTTACATCGTCTACGTAACAGGTAAGTCTGTAATTGGACGGTGATGTCATAGTGTAAGGGCAATGAGGTTACAGTCTAGGTAGCAGGTCAATCAAATTGGATGGTGATGTCACACAATCTATGTAGCAGGTCAGTCTGTTATTGGAAGGTGATGTCACAGAGTAAGGGCAATAAGGTCACACAGTCTAGGTAGCTGGTCAGTCTGTGATTGGATGGTGATGTCACACAGTCTAGGTAGCAGGTCAGTCTGTGATTGGATGGCGATGTCACAGAGTAAGGGCAATAAGGTCACACAGTCTATGTAGCAGGTCAGTCTGTGATTGGATGGTGATGTCACAGTCTGTGTAGCAGGTCAGTCTGTGATTGGATGGTGATGTCACAGTCTGTGTAACAGGTCAGTCTGTGATTGGATGGTGATGTCGTTTTCTTGACAAATTCAAAACAAACTATTTTATTTTATGTAGACTGTAAATTTAGGCTGTGACAACCCTGCGGCATCTTATAAATATCCTGTTGCCCACCACTGCCCTCAGGGGGCTCATACAGCTGAAAAATAAGACCGAGCTACGAGGAGACCTTCATGCCGCCAACTTCTATTACAGCAACGCTGCTCCCCCAAGAAACAATATACGGCTTTATGAGCTGTATTGATTTGAACAGAGTTTCTCGCTACTTTGGATATTTCATTTTCATTTAGGCCACTGTTGAATTACTTCAAAGTCGCTCCATTCAGTAAATGCGTTAATAGATCTTCAGCCGAGAACATAGGACCAAGGTCTCCGGTCATTACTCATCCGCACGTCCGCACCGAGTCCAGCACCGAGTTACACGGCAAAACCTGCAGATCATTTCCTGCAGCCGCCCGGAAAATATAGCAGCAAATTAAAAGCCAATATTCCATTCAGAGGCCCAGATTTCACAGGGATTACCGGGAGGTCGCTCAATCTCTGGCAATGAATAAAACGTGACAAGTAGAAATACATGGAGCTCTCCCCTTATTCACAGCGCTACTATCAAATCCAATCATATCCACGCGTGTTATGTGGAACCGCCACCCGCCCGCTAATACCGGACCTAGCGGCCCTATTTACAAGTATTACTGTTCACTTCAGGTCTGTCCAGGCCGATAACACGTCCCTTATTCATGACGGCCGGGATGGGAAATTACAATCCTGTCCTTTTCTCGTTAGATAAGAAGTAGGAGGAAAAATGGCAATATTCTATTAACCCTTCAAAAGCCATGGGGTTTTATATAAAGTCATTTTAAATCTTTTCATCACGGTCATCAGAAAAGGACAGACGGCCATTAAAACTATTTGTTCCCTCAGAGTCAGATATACTGCTCTCCCCTCCCCCTTCTTCACCCCAATAAACAAATAAGTCATAGTACGAACAAGTATAAAAAAAAGAAATCAAATAATGAATATATAATTATTATAGACTGTGAGAATTTAAGGGATGGAGAATCTGCCATAGCACAGTATTTAAAGGGGGAAGAATACCTAAATCCATCTTCAAATTGTGAATACAGCTCTGGAGTATAATATAGAATGTAACTCAGGATAAGTAATGTAATGTATGTACACAGTGACTCCACCAGCAGAATAGTGAGTGCAGCTCTGGAGTATAATACAGGATGTAACTCAGGATCAGTACAGGATAAGTAATGTAATGTATGTACACAGTGACTCCACCAGCAGAATAGTGAGCGCAGCTCTGGAGTACAATACAGGATGTAACTCAGGATCAGTACAGGATAAGTAATGTAATGTGTGTACACAGTGACTCCACCAGCAGAATAGTGAGTGCAGCTCTGGAGTATAATACAGGATGTGACTCAGGATCAGTACAGGATAAGTAATGTATGTACACAGTGACTCCACCAGCAGAATAGTGAGTGCAGCTCCGGAGTATAATACAGGATGTAACTGAGGATCAGTGCAGGATAAGTAATGTAATGTATGTACACAGTGACTCCACCAGCAGAATAGTGAGTGCAGCTCTGGAGTATAATACAGGATGTAACTCAGGATCAGTACAGGATAAGTAATGTAATGTATGTACACAGTGACTGCACCAGCAGAATAGTGAGTGCAGCTGTGGGGTATAATACAGGATGTGACTCAGGATCAGTACAGGATAAGTAATGTATGTACACAGTGACTCCACCAGCTGAATAGTGAGTGCAGCTCTGGAGTATAATACAGGATGTGACTCAGGATCAGTACAGGATAAGTAATGTATGTACACAGTGACTCCACCAGCTGAATAGTGAGTGCAGCTCTGGAGTATAATACAGGATGTAACTCAGGATCAGTACAGGATAAGTAATGTAATGTATGTACACAGTGACTCCACCAGCAGAATAGTGAGTGCAGCTCTGCAGTATAATACAGGATATAATTCAGGATCAGTACAGGATAAGTAATGTAATGTATGTACACAGTGACTCCACCAGCAGAATAGTGAGTGCAGCTCTGGAGTATAATACAGGATGTAACTCAGGATCAGTGCAGGATAAGTAATGTAATGTATGTACACAGTGACTCCACCAGCAGAATAGTGAGTGCAGCTCTGGAGTATAATACAGGATATAATTCAGGATCAGTACAGGATAAGTAATGTAATGTATGTACACAGTGACTCCACCAGCAGAATAGTGAGTGCAGCTCTGGAGTATAATACAGGATATAACTCAGGATCAGTACAGGATAAGTAATGTAATGTATGTACACAGTGACTCCACCAGCAGAATAGTGAGTGCAGCTCCGGAGTATAATACAGGATGTAACTGAGGATCAGTGCAGGATAAGTAATGTAATGTATGTACACAGTGACTCCACCAGCAGAATAGTGAGTACAGCTCTGGAGTATAATACAGGATATAACTCAGGATCAGTACAGGATAAGTAATGTAATGTATGTACACAGTGACTCCACCAGCAGAATAGTGAGTGCAGCTCTGGAGTATAATACAGGATATAACTCAGGATCAGTACAGGATAAGTAATGTAATGTATGTACACAGTGACTCCACCAGCAGAATAGTGAGTGCAGCTCTGGAGTATAATACAGGATATAACTTAGGATCAGTACAGGATAAGTAATATAATGTATGTACACAGTGACTCCACCAGCAGAATAGTGAGTGCAGCTCTGGAGTATAATACAAGATGTAACTCAGGATCAGTACAGTATAAGTAATGTTTGTACACGGTGACTCCACCAGCAGAATAGTGAGTACAGCTCTGGAGTATAATACAGGATGTAACCCAGGATCAGTACAGGATAAGTAATGTAATGTATGTACACAGTGACTCCACCAGCAGAATAGTGACCGCAGCTCTGGAGTATAATACAGGATGTAACTCAGGATCAGTACAGGATAAGTAATGTAATGTATGTACACAGTGACTCCACCAGCAGAATAGTGAGTGCAGCTCTGGAGTATAATACAGGATGTAACTCAGGATCAGTACAGGATAAGTAATGTAATGTATGTACACAGTGACTCCACCGGCAGAATAGTGAGTACAGCTCTGGAGTATAATACAGGATGTAACTCAGGATCAGTACAGGATAAGTAATGTAATGTATGTACACAGTAACTCCACCAGCAGAATAGTGAGTGCAGCTCTGGAGTATAATACAGGATGTAACTCAGGATCAGTACAGGATAAGTAATGTAATGTATATACACAGTGACTCCACCAGCAGAATAGTGAGTACAGCTCTGGAGTATAATACAGGATGTAACGTATTTACAAAGTGACAACTTTTTTTCTATATAGCGTAACTCTCTATGTGACCTCTGTGCTCACACTAGACAAGCAGAAAATGCTGGAAGATCTCAGTTGTGAAGTCTGCAGGTGTTAACTTAAGATTTTACTCAACTTTCTATGTTGCTTGTATTTATACAGTAATATGTTTACAAGTGGACGTGCCCTTTAAACTTAACATGACAGACACAAGGCCGCTCTCCTCTACCCACATGCTTTTTTATACATCTATTTTCATGCTATATTAAATTTATAAACCATCAATCATTTGCATCGATCGTCCAATTACTGTATTCAAATGAGGTCCCAACTACCCATCTGTCAACATTAAGGAATGGGGACAAGACCTATATGTTATGCCAGTCTATATGTAGAGCGCTGTTATAAATAGCTCATTATAATATTCCGCAGGTCAAGGAATAAATAGGTTACTCTCTGATTAATGTTCAGTTTTTAATATATTGTGCCTTTTCACAGTTCAAAAATGTACCCCCCGGGGACTGTAATCCTGGCATAAGGGGGATTGGGGAGGGGTGGCGGTGCCTCACTTAAAGCAAAGCAAAATTAGGTCTTCCTTCCCTGCACATGATAAAGGCTGTTTGCCCTCTTTATAAACTATTACAGTATGGTTTCTACATTGTAGTAGTTTATAATTGACCTTCATGACAACTATTTTCCCACGCTTCCAAATTATACTCCACCCCATTATGATATTTCCATTTCTACACAATAGTTGTCATGTGGCAGCCAAGCCCCACTCAGAATAGAACAAGCTCCCATAAATGTCCCTTATATTGTGCTGATGGTAGGGAAGCGGAGGAATGTCTCTGAGAGCCCTGCAGAGTTGTCAGAGTCACGGCCGCTTGTAAAGGAAATGATCCAATAATAACTTTGTATTATGGAATTGCAGTTGTTTATAATGTTATGAAATGTCTCCAAATCTTCTAGTGAAGTTTATGTTTTATGAACGGAGGGCGCCATTATTTTCAATACAACGTTGGTTACTCTGGTGCCTTATTCTGGTTTCTATGACGACTCGGATACATTGTATCGACCTGTATTCATACGTTGCTGATTAAATATAACAGATGCACTCCGCTAATAAAATGTCACCAACCAGACACTTTCACCATCTATCAGCGGAAGTCGTGTTAGAAATTGTTGTGTTTTTATTTCAAAGCTGAACCACCTGCTGCAGCCGACCGCTTGGCTCCGACAAAAAAGCGTAATCAATCGGCGAAACTTCAGTCTACAGAAACTTTCCAGCCTTGGTGTAATTTCGATGCCAAATAAACCTTGCGTTGCCTTAGACCTGCATTAGAGGAGGTCAGGGGAGCGCTCAGCAAACAAGCTTTCAAAAGGAGAATACATTATTAATAGAGCGGGATCCGGCGCCGTCATCCCGCCTATGTACGCGGTCAACAGAGCGCCTACGAAAAGGAGATGCCTGCTCAGTACCGTACTCCGTAAATGACTCGCTGACCCACAAAATGAATGACCCGGATTATATAAAGAGCATTGCCTTCTAAAACTAAAGCCAGATGGAATATATTACTGCTGGTGTACAGGTTGGGACTCAGCTTTCCAGGGTACTGAATGGCAAATCTCTCATACAAGACTGGGGGACACATCACTGCATAGCAAGGTCGATTTTCCATTCAGGAGACGGAGAAAGCTGGATGACAAGGCCTTCCAGGGGCCGAGCTGGTGGCCTTATTATTGGTCACCCAGCTTGCCCAAAAAAGGTACAACAAAGAAACGGTTCAACTTATTATATTGACAGGAGAGGCCGAATCAAGGACTAATATTTAAGAGCAGTCCATGGGGTGAGCGGTACCATCGCTGGTTGGCCACGTGTTGGCCAGATGGGGGAGGGTCGGTAGCCAACAAGTGCTGGGCCGTCCTGTCCAAAACTGGGAATAATGTGACCCAACAAAGAAAGGGGTGATCATCACCCTACAAAGGATGGGAAAAGGGGTCAAACAAGGACTGGACCCCAGAGTCCAAAATTAGGATTAGGGTATAATGGTGTGAACCAGAACTATGTGTGTGGGGGGGCGACAGATTTGGAGATCTTCCTGCCCTGTACAGAATGAGAAGAGGGTCAAACAAGCGCTCCGCAATCCAAAATTGGGATTGGGGCATAATGGTGTGAACTAGAGTGAAATGGGGCGAGAGAAACGGAATACATTGCTCCCCCTACAATAGATGGAGAGGTTGGTGGAACAAGTGCTGGACCCCCAGGTATAAAAGTGGAGCCAGGGAGAGAGTGGGAACCACCAAGAGGGGGTTTAGGATCTCACCCATCTACAAAGAATGGGGGCAGGTGGTGCCCTTCTACCCCAAACTGGGACACGGTGTGATGGTGTGAACCCCCTAGAGAGAGAAACCGACCTGAGCATCATAATCTGCTTCTTCCCTATAAACGATCCACCAGATCCTATAGTGCAAATTTGGGATTGGGCTTTGATAGTCTGAACGGGGGAGTGTGAGAATCTCAACACCTTTCTCTCCCTACAGTGGATGGAGATGGAACAACTGCTGGACCCCCCAAATCTAAAAGTGGGACCAGGGTGTGATAGTATCAGCCGCCAAGAGAAGGTAACCGGATCTGGACACCCTTCTCCCCTATAAAGGATGGAAAGGGGGAAGATGGGTAATACAAGTGGTGGAACTCCTAGTCCAAAATTGTGAGTGGGCCGCGCCCGGATAAATGGGGGGAACCAGAGGAGAAGGTGGAGACCACAGTCCAACATTCGGAAGGCGTCTTAAGATCTCAACACAGAAAATAGGGGAGGAAGTGCCCAGGTTCCCCTGTCCAGTATAGGGGCGGGGGGTGCGCTATACATTTTAAGTGAGATAATAGAAGCTGCACACAACATCCTCCCCTACCTGCGCCAGTGATCACGCCGTACTGTACCCGCATGATCTCTCGTTACACAGCCACTATGATTTCTTCTGTTCTATCGTTAAGGATTTGATTAATTGCTCGGCAGAGTCGATCGTGGATTCAATTGGCTGCTTCAAATGTAATTCTTACACTTGTTGTATTAAATTATATTTATAAGGCAGATCTCAGGTAATAGGAATATATGTGCGGAGCTAGAGGCGACAATTAGGAATGTAAAAAAAATAAACACATGTAGCAGAGCTGAGTGTGTCTAATTCAGCAGAGTAGCACAAATCATAGTGATATCAACATACGTTTTTCTGATGAAGGGGATACTTGTGCCAAAACGTGTAGCAATACTATAATATAGTAGGAGCGGAGTCCTTCCAAAATTGCAAACGACCCCCTCCCAGTATCTCCGCAACTTCTGACCAGTCAGTGTCGGAATATACCTGAACCTTTTACTTCTAGTTTCAGGGATTGTCAATTTTTTTTTTTCTCTTCTGCTTCTATTGTATGTAGCAGAGCTTAGTTTGTCATTTAGTACAACTCAGGGTGATCTGTAGTTTTAACTCTGTGAATTATCACAGCACGTAAAAAGAACCGTTTAATGACAAAATCAGCTCTGCTACATGTGTTCTGTATATAGTAAATTACAAAAGAATGGTACGATACCTGTGAGACTGTAATAATGAGTGGTGAGTTTTGTCATATATAGCAGAGCTAAATTTGTCATTTAATTGTTTCTTCTGTGAATTCCATATATTTATCTGTAATCCCACAGAAAACTACGATTAACAGTGTGCCAAATGACCAACCCAGCTCTGCTACACCTGCCTACTAAAACAATGTGATGAACATAATGCAAATCACTAGCTTATTATGGACATATACCAATGGCCATATTTGAAGTCCATCTCTCTCTCTCTCTCTCTCTCTCTCTCTCCCCTATCTCCCCCCTCTCTCCCCCCTCTCTCTCTCCCCTCTCTCTCTCCCCTCTCTCTCTCTCTCTCTCCCCTCTCTCTCTCCCCTCTCTCTCTCTCACAGAGGATTTTCTAGAATGGATATAATTGTAGCAAACACTCAGCTGTGAGAAGCATTAGCTTTGTACAGGTTTTCCGTTTTTGGTGGTAAATAAGCATGTTTCCTTTCACTGACAGCAAGCAAAGATCTTAAAATGGCAATGAATTGATTCACAAATTAGAAAGCTGCAGAGCTTATCATTATACAAGGTTAAGCCTTAAAGGGTATGTACACTTTCGCAAACAATTATTTTTTATTGCTTCAGTGCATCTAAAATGGAAAATGAAGCAACATTGAAAATAGTCTGCATTAAAAATCTCCCCCCAAAAAAATCTACCAATATGTTTCCATAGTTACAGACTAAACAACAAACCCCGTACGGTCTGATCCTGCAGTCATACTCCCTTCATCTGTCCGCCACTTCTTACTAACCTATCAGATGTATGTAGACAAGAAGGGACAGATGAATGGGAGCGTGACTGCAGGCTCAGACTACACCGGGTTGGTTTGTAGTCTGTCACCATGGAGACACATAGATCTGCATACGATCTGTATTCACAAAACGGCAGGATGTTTTTAATGAAGATTATTTGCAAAGCGGATTCATTTTTCATTTTAGATACACGGGAACAATAACAAAAAATTGCTTGTAAAAGTTTTCACACCCTTTAATTACATGAAAGTAGAGAACTCCTTTAAGGGCTCAATAAGGAGTGAAGTACAATAGGAAATATTTTTTTTATATGGAGTTTTCCTTTAAAATGCAACAGTCGTCGTCGTCTGCTCTGTCTGGCCAGGGCCACCGTCATCAGCGGCGTTATCAGCGCAAATAAACGACAACGTAGACGGCGAACATCATAATACACTGATAAAATCAGCACTTGGGAACACAATTACCGGAATTACGATATCCGCGCCTTCCTCTCGTATCATCGGTCTCCACCACCGTCCATTACATACAACGAACCCCATATAATCCGGTCATTTACTAAAACTAAAAGTCGCAACATTGTAACAATCTCGATGATATCCGGAACCTCTCAGATATCCGGACCAGAACATTAACGATCTCCTGTATCTGACTAATTATGCTGCTGGCTATGGGGTAATTATACGATGGCGGCAGATGAGATAGGTGCGCAATTCTCAACCACGGATATTGCAGGTCGTTCGCTGTAAACGCCGTCATAAAGATGTTCTGATCGCCAGATGGATAGAGAGAAATTAATAGGATTTTAATGAATGTGAAAAGGACACGAGTCTCGTTATAGGGGAAAGACGTTTTTTTCAATAGAATAATTGTCAAGTGATTATAAAGTCACTTAAGGGGGATTGGGAACCCCCCCAAATATTCACCGTGATGCGGGGAGCGGCCCGACCAGATGTAAAATCAGGCTAGTTGCAGTGGTTACTGTTAAAACAACGGCCATCACACGGACGCATGTACTTCAATGGGGCCGTTGTTTTAACGGACCGTGCGAAGGGTGCGTTGTAAAATAGAACATGTCCTATTATCTTCCGTTTTCACGGATCCCTCCATAGACTCAAGTCTATGGGGATCCGTGAAAAGGGGAACCAAATGGGTGAAAAATGTCAGTTTTTCACGTCCGAGTTTCCCCACGTTCGTGTGAATAAGCCCTTAGGGCGTGGAGATTCCTAGAGAGGGATTGCACTTTTGGGACTTATCTCTACAGCTGTTAAGAAAGAGCAGTGCCCACCCTGGTGATCCTAACCCAGACAAATATTACATGTTGCCCATTCATATACATTTTTGGCATGTTTTACTATATTAAACCTGTAGAGGCCGCTGCAGGGAAGTTGTACAGCCAGCCACGTCAACCCCAGTGAGACCCGCTGATTGCCAGGGATTCGCAGCGATCAGCTGCTCGCAAAGTTGGCGCTCTATTAAGAACTTTGCCTTTGAACATTTTAGAATATTGAAATGTTGAATAACTTCTCGTGAATACTTTGCTTTATTGGTTCTGTACGGTTATTGAGTTATATCATATCCTATACTCCAATCACATCCAGAGCTGCATTCACAATCAAACTGGTTTTGTGATACCGGAGAACAGGGCATCATGTTTGTTTTCATACATAAAAAACCTGAGTGGAAATACGTTTGTTGCCAATAGCAACCAGCAGGCTTTTGAAAGCAGCTTTGGATGTGTATGGAGAAGACAAAAACATATAACTTAAAGTCAGGGAAATATAAGTATTTACACAAGCGACACAATGTAGATTGTCTTTTCTTTTGTTAAATATTTGACATGCTTTAGTAGCAGACCTGAAATTAAAAAAACATCTCAGATTTCTAGAAATAAACAACAATGTAGAAAAAAAAAATAGTATTGAGCCCAGACTACAATAATACTAACATATAGATATAGCAGAGCTAAGTAGTCAATTCAACTCTGCTGCATCTGTAAACTAATCGACCTTCATTATTAGGGTATGTTCACACGAGGGCGTCCGTAACGGCTGAAATTACGGGGATGTTTCAGCCTGAAAACATCCCCGTAATTTCAGCCGTAACGGCATGTGCAGGCGCTTGGACGCCGCGTCCATTACGGACGTAATTGGCGCTGCTATTCATTGGAGTCAATGAATAACGGCTCCAATTACGGCCAAAGAAGTGACAGGTCACTTCTTTGACGCGGGCGTCTATTTACGCGCCGTCATTTGACAGCGGCGCGTAAATTACGCCTCGTGTGAACAGACAAACGTCTGCCCATTGCTTTCAATGGGCAGATGTTTGTCAGCGCTATTGAGGCGCTATTTTCGGACGTAATTCGGGGGAAAAACGTCCGAATTACGTCCGTAATTAGTGCGTGTGAATATACCCTTATTCACACGGGCGCTGTGCATCTCGGACGAGGAAACCGTGCATCCGTGCTCTGCGCTGCGGGATGTGATATCACGCATCCCCCATAGATTAGAGTCTATGGAGGGATGCGTGAAGCGTGAAAAAATAGGACATGTCCTATTTTCTCACGGACTCTTCACACGCTCCGTTGAAACAACGATCGTGTGAACGGCCCCATTGAATTATCTACGTCCGTGTGACGTTCGTGTGAATGAGGCTTTAGGCTGTGGCTACCTAAACATTACCACTTAGATATGAGACCGTGCGGAGATCCAAAAATACAGGAGAAGGTCCCGTGGTGCAAATTATTACATGTGACCGGGGTCCTGGGGGCCAAAGAGGTGAAAGAGGTGTCGGAAGTGCTTGGTTTACATAACCTCTTTCCAAATACCCTATTAATGGGCAGGGGCTTCTATTCAGACCCCCCCCCCCTCACACCCTCTATCAGGAAGAACACGGAGACTCTACAAAGATCTGATCTTTTCTGGACCTGACAGATCTATACATCAGGGAGTTGCTCATTGATCTCAAATTGAGCCATGTAATGCGTCACATCCCCTACAGAGGGCGCCAGATTCTCCACTTCTATTGGGCTGGTACCATCAGGACACCCCATAATCATCTGATCGCTGGGGGCAGGGCAGCTCAGGGTGTATGTGGTTCCCTTGGACTCTTTGGTTGCCCCAACTTCAGTTTGATAATCATGTGTACCCAGATTGCGTTGAGTGCCCCCCCCTGTCCTATGGCCCCCCCCCTGTCCTGTGCAATTAACGACAATTCACAGTAACGCAGATAATGATTAGAGCTGAACGCCCCCGGGTCCAGTCTGGATGGGTTACTGTACGTGCTGTTATTTTCTGCCCCGCGGATTGCCCGGGTGTTTGATTTATTAATCATAAAGGAGCGAGAACGATCAATAAATAGTTCTGACAGCTCCACGCGGTCACCGTCCCGCTCCTCAGGTCAGAGACACGTTGTTCTTACATCTTTCTTATAGAACGGACTTTATCTTGATGATTATAGAAAAATAATGTGGTCACCATAGCGGGGAGTATATATGTATACAGTGTACATGGATGGACACAGGATCTAAAAAGTTATTTCATTTTCCAATATACTTCCTGTATCAAATTCTCAAAGGTTTTCAAGATCTCTGCTTGCTGTCATTAAATAGTGACCTTCATTGCTTGCGTCCAGGGGGATACAAATCTGTCCTGGTGAGGTGCTTGATTTGTTAAAGTTAGGCCATGTTCCCACAGGGCGGACACGCTGCGTAAAAGTACACAGCGTACGCGCCCTGGAACCTGCAGGGAATTCTGTCGGAAAAACCGCACCAAGGTGGTGCAGTCTTTTGGGTGGAATGTCCGCTGGGGGAAACGGCAATTAAAAAAAAACAAAACTTTATACTTACCCCGGTCTCCTTAGTCATGGCGACACGTCCCTCTGATGTCCTGCAGCCCGGCCTCCTGGAGTGTTGTTTCATCATATGTGATCTCTCCAGCCTGTGATTGGCCGCAACAGTCACATGGAATGAAAGGTCATCTCAGGCGGCCAGCCTGGACTGAGAAGTATAGAGAACGGGTAAGTATAAGCTTTTTTATTTTTTTCTGAGTTGCGATTTTTGCGGCAGAATCACAGCTTTTCCGCCGCAAAAATCGCAACATCTACCATTTGTTGCGGATTTTACCTCCCATTGAATTCAATGGGAAAAACCCAAACCACAAGTCAATTTGTGAACATATTTTCGGCAGATTTTCTGCGCAGCGTGTGGATGAGATTTGTTCAAATCTCCTCCACTCCGCTGCTACAGTGTTACGCTGCGGATTTTCAGCAATGAAATCCGTTGCGGAAAATCCGCAGTGTTTACGCTGAACTTATCCTTACAGTTATCAGAGCTGCGTCTTGTAACGAGCCCTGCACCTGTGTGTCCACCCCATGACCAGGGCAGATTTTTATCTCTTAAATGTGAACAATGAAGGTTCCTATTGAATGACAGCAAGCAGAGATCTTGAAAACCGTCAATAATCGATACAAAAAGCATATTGGAAAATTGTATAACTTTTAATTATATAAAAAATACGTTTTATTTGCCAAAACGTTCATACTTCCGTACACACCGCCTTATAGACTATGCCGTCAATTTGGCCATTTCATTTGTAACCTTTTGACCTTGATACAAATCCCGATCCTTTGAACTCTCTCCGTATCTTACAACGTCCACAAAGTCAAGAGGTTAAAACGTCTCCTTTTTTTTTACCCCAGAAGGAAAGACTAAATTTTAATGATTCTGTCACTTCAATTAAATTGTCCTTTAAATCCCCCTTTCCAGCGTCTCGCGGATTTTCTTTCCCTTTTCTAGATCTGCGCCGTTTCATCTCCCCATAAATCACGATGTGACAAAGCCTCAGAACCCATCAAGTTTTATGTCTTTCTCGCTACGACTTCTTTTTATACTTTTATGTGAAAAGTGTTAAATCAAGTTTCTAAGATGGTATTTTAGCCCCGTCAGCAGCGCGCGACTGTGCGAGAAAAGCAATACACCTGCGGAGGAGCGAAAAGAGGATTTTCTGCCATTGAATTGCTATTTCGGTTCATGGAACAGAAATGTCATTTTCTAATGCTCTTTGACAAACTGTGAAATGAGATGGTCGCACAATGCTCGCTCCAACAGCGGTGTCATCGCTTCCACGGTTATTGACATAGAATCGGCTGAGGAGGTGATTTATTAAAGTTCCATCCAGACTTTGCTGACTAGAGAATTATTACATGAATTAACCATCTGAGGGTAGTAAACAGCCGAGAGGGTGAAAAATATAAAAAAACGGGGGCCAATTTTTCCACAGCAATCCAAGAGGGGACCCTGACCACTCCCTTAAATGGGTTCTCCACTTTGAACAATCCCTACTTGTTAGAAGGGTCCCTTGACAATAAACAGATCACAAAGTGTCCACCTGCTGTGACCCCCAGCGATCAGCTGTGGGGAAACCTGGCAGGAAGTGCTCAGTTTCCCTGCAGCACCACCACAGGAAAAATGAAGTATTACACAGTGTCCATTCATATCAATGTGTGGTCTGTGTAATACAGGACACGTCCGCCAGAGAGAGAGACTCTCTATGTAACCGCTCTCCACTCTGACCAAGAAATGAGGACCCTCAACAGAGGACCCCCCCAATATTAACTCGCAATTCACTAATAGGGCGTATGGGGTTTTCTAAACTGAACTACCTGTTTAAGGAGGGTCCCGGGCCCCTTTTTCAACAATTTGATGACAACGGAGTGGTAGACATACAACATCTCTCATTCATGGGTCTTTAGAAAATATTTTAATGGCCCGTTAATCAATCAGTTTTTTGAGACATGGACGGAGTATATTACATATACAAATCTTCTCTAGCACCACATACCGTTACAGAATCAGTCTATTTCTCTTCTTTCAACTCCCCCTTAATGCATTCTGCATGGGGTGATAGGATGGGTTGCCTTGTAGCCATTTTGACTTCCTATCTGAGCACAAGTGGTCACAGGAAGATCTATCTGCTCTACAAGGGACTGCTTCTCTATACTGCACCGACTTGTTTTAGGTCCCATAGGAAACATAAGAAATGACTCCAAGATATCAAACAATCAAGAGAAAGACGAAAAGGTCCATGAACAAATAAGATGGTAGGTTACTTGTTATCTGTGTAGTGAGGGGGGAGGACACAGACCCGAGTCAGTCACCGGCGTCCTACAATATCTAGCGTTCCCATGTGTAGGGCCCATCGTCACGTCATGATAGTTTTTAGGATGCAGCATTGTAGAAGAGTTCTCTAATGACAACGCATAGTCGGATACTTCACACAGGCTTGGCATTGACTGGGCCCGAGGCAAGCCATTTATCTTCACTACCTCACGCTATCAAAAAGTAATTGGGTAGGAACTTTAACATTGCAGAGTCTCGAAATTCTCATTAGGAAGCGCAAGGCGTCGTGAGATCTTTCCGTGACGACTTCTCTCTCTCCTGATTTACACAAACATCATGTCCGGGAGGCTGCCATCATAAAGTCCCAGATTTTTTTTCTTTACATTATTATCACAACATTATATATTAGAAGCCGAATTCACAAACGCCGCTTCCCAAGGAGACAAAAGTTTCCATGAGGCGCCTTAGAATAATAGATCTCCGCACGTCTCGGCCTCAGCGCTGGAAGGATTTGCTCCGGCTGCTTTCAATACTTACATTAAAGAGGTACGGTGTACAGATGGAGACGTCTCAGCGTCCTGTGACCCACTTATTCCACGTTTTATGCAAGCCACAGGCAACAGCCATTATTTCTATCTGCTGAGGTACGACAATAAGCGATCCGATACATGATTTATCAGGAGTAATAATTGAATCAAGGGCACGCCGGGAAGGAGTACAAAAATTCTGCTTCAACTTGTATTGTATTGTCGAGCACACATCCATACGTTAAAGAGGTATTCCCAGCGGCGTAAGTACTGCCATAACGGCTGCTATGTGGGCGGACCGCGGACTCCAGGGGCATACAAGGTCTTGACACCGCCATCAGGAGGTTCTGGGTGGTGGCGCCGGAAGTGAAAATAACCCTAAATAAATAGGGGGTTTGGTCTGGGGTCTGATTTTAATTTGGGGTCTTGGGTTTTAATTCATTTAGCGGTCTGGGATCTGAATTTATCCATGTAAATTGTGTGTGGTAACATTGTTCCTGCATGCTCGGATCAATCGTCAAACATGCTGGGAGTTGTAGTTTTCACAAGAGTTGTGATACTTGTTTTATGAAAATATAACTATTTTTTTACTGCGACTTGGCAAGTGGACCCTAACTTTCACATGGGTTTGGTAAATTTTCGGCGAGGGGGGCATTCAAAAACTTGCTATGGAGTTGGCACTTTCTGGTTACGCCAATGGGTATTTCCATTTCAGACATTTTTTGTGGATATTCTATAGAAGTCTGATTGGTGGGGGACCCTGTTCCACCAGGCGATACGACTATTTCAGACAGGACGATTTATGTAGCAGGGAGGAAAAATATTCTTGAAATTTCCTCTCGGCAGCCAAATTCATATTTTTGGAACGCTCTCACAGCTGATGGGAATAACCATTAGGAACCATAAATGAAATGGTAGTGACCAACACTTTACCGTCAGGCAGAGGCTTCTCTTGGATGGACAGAACCCAGAAACAAAAGCTCTTGGTCTCTCCACCATTGGTTTCCCATATCTAAAGATGAGCTGTTATATGACATCTATATATCCATCTGTATAGGGAGAGGTCTTTGTGGCATTACATTATAGTGCAACTACAAGAAGTCATTGCCCCGTCTGGTTGTGTGAACTACAGACCCCAACATCTCAATAGTTACGTCACCGCCTTCAGGCTCAAAATATGGAATATGTAGAAGAAAATCTCCATCCCTACTAGAAGTAATGGTAACATTTCCATATTGCGTGATACAAATGATAATTTTCCAAATATTTCATCTAAATATCTACCGATACCCAACAATTCAGTTTTGCACCTAAAGCAGCTAGACGGAGAGCGAAACGCACTTTAATCAACTCCTTGGTTCACAGTCAAGAGTCCAGACAGATATCTATATATTGACCCGAGAAGCCCTCCGAGCAGCCTAGAAAGTTTTGCTGCAGAATCGGCAGCAGAAGGACAACTCTAATTCACTGTCTGAAATACATTACAGAGGGAGAGCGTTGGCACCTGGACATTTACAGCGAGCGGCTCCTTTGTGCTGCCCGAGCCTCGTCCCTGATTGATACCAGTCTGGAAACGGCTTTTAAATCTTCCTCTCCATAGCCTTACGATTAGCATTAGTTTAGGGAGCAAATTTAGCAACAGAACAATGTTGACAATTTATTAGTTGGCCGTGTACACTTAGACTTGTGCCACCGGTTGTCACCAGACCGAGACAGATGAGGAGGACAATGGATGACGAGGTCTCAGGTTTACTGCAATCTTCCCATTGGTTTCTGATCAGTCATGTTCTAGAGGTCACTTGGCGTCACCTACGGGAATGTTGAGTAGACAGATCAATAGAGGAGGGCTACTCAGCCTGAGCCCCTGACCGGGAGATGAAGAAGTTCTGGTGCTACTCAGATTGACCCCTGGCTCCAGGATGACTCTATTGATTACTGTTGTTCCAATGCTGCATACAATTTACTTGGACACTTTTGTTCTAATCAGTTGAATTTATGAAAATCCCACAAGAACAAGAATCTGTTCATTTCCTTCGAAATGCCACATTGGGCTTGGCCATGGTAACTCGGCATCGTCTTGAATGATTATATTTTACCACATTCAGAGATAAAAAAATATAAAAAACTGCAAATCCCTACAATCGGGGATTGGTGGAAACCACCCCTTATATAACAATTCTGATTGAACGTGCTCCAGTTCTGAACCAGGTGCAGTGGATAAGAAACCAAGTTGTCTTGGGAAAACAATAGGAATCTCTAGGTGCCTCTGCAGAAAGTACAGAACTATCGGGGATCAGACTATGGGAAGGATGGAAAGAGAAGAGCTAGTATGAGCCGATAGAATTATTACAGCTTTGTCATGGCATGGTAGCCAGAGGGTATTATCGAGCAGTGACCAGGGGCTGTAGGTTAAAGAACTGGGTCACTAGTTACTTTACGCTGTTTAACCAGAGCGCGGATGTTAGCATGCGGACTACCAGGGAGTAAATACTTGCCCAATGGGCCACCAAAGAGAAAAACATATGCCCAATGGGCCACCAAAGAGAAGAACATATGCCCAATGGGCCACCAAAGAGATGAAAATATGGTCAACGGGCAAAAAAAAAGAGTCAAACCTTCCCAATAAGCCACAAAGGATTCGTTATTTGCCCAATTGGCTCCTATAGAGTAGAAATTCATTGGAACTCAGCTAAGAATAGTACTAGGGATATGGTGAGGCTTATGTCTAACTCTATTTCCAAATTGGTAGAAGATCTGTGATTTCTACTCCTATTCAATAGTAATACTGAGCGGTCTTCCTCCAACCCAAAAATAAATGTGTTTGCCTATCAAGGCAGGTAAGAGTCCCAGGCAAATATGGCAGATGTCAGGGCTCTCTGGACTTGGGAGGCCCATTATAAACAGGACAAACATGCTCTACCAGTTGGCAAGCGAAGCATGAGGTGGTCAGTGGGCCGACTGTGATTCTATTGCATCAGATACACCTGGGGCCGGCCCTGTTGTCTTGGCAAAAAAAGCTAATAAAATGTCAAACTCTACTGTGCTTAGCAGCACCTACGGTCACCTTCCATTTGAATATATAGTTATATTTATACAACACGTGAGTCATTTTTTTTTTTTTTTAACCGACAATAATTGTCAGATTTCCGTTTCAAAAACAAATTCCCCTTAGAAAACAACTGACCTTTTATTAAGAAGCAACATCAGACCCCAGTGAAAACACTGGTCATTCTCAGAGTAAAACATAAAAGATCTGACTTTACTGTAAGATGCAAAAATCTGTCAGACTTCAGAATATAAGACACAAAGCCCAAAAGGATCATAGAAGGCAAGAAATATCCAACAGATGCTTCTCTCTGACAATACCCAGAGTACAGAACTGCATGTTCCTCACACTCTTCACAGCCACACAAGCCAAACAATTATTGACTCATATCTGCTCATAAGCTGTTTGATGGGATTATTATCTGCCATAACAAACAAAACAATCCAAATAAAAACCAAATGTCAACAGCAAAATATCATTCGTAAATTTCAAACGATATTAAGGTAAATTACATATGAAAAAATGTCTCAATATATATGTAATACACTTCTATATATAAATATCAACCTTATTTCTTAAAGAAGGTAGATAGATAAGAGAGATAGAGAGTAGTGTGTAATGTCTTACTTATCCTGTACTGATCCTGAGTTACATCATGTATTATACTCCAGAGCTGCACTCACTATTCTGCTGGTGGAGTCACTGTGTACATACATTACATTACTTATCCTGTACTGATCCTGAGTTACATCCTGTATTATACTCCAGAGCTGCACTCACTATTCTGCTGGTGGAGTCACTGTGTACATACATTATATTACTTATCCTGTACTGATCCTGAGTTACATCCTGTATTATACTACAGAGCTGCACTCACTATTCTGCTGGTGGAGTCACTGTGTACATACATTACATTACTGATCCTGAGTAACATCCTCCAGAGCTGCACTCACTATTCTGCTGGTGGAATCACTGTGTACATACATTACATTACTTATCCTGTACTGATCCTGAGTTACATCCTGTATTATACTCCAGAGCTGCACTCACTATTCTGCTGGTGGAGTCACTGTGTACATACATTACATTACTTATCCTGTACTATTCCTGAGTTACATCATGTATTATACTCCAGAGCTGCACTCACTATTCTGCTGGTGGAGTCACTGTGTACATACATTACATTACTTATCCTGTACTGATCCTGAGTTACATCCTGTATTATACTCCGGAGCTGCACTCACTATTCTGCTGGTGGAGTCACTGTGTACATACATTACATTACTTATCCTGTACTGATCCTGAGTTACATCCTGTATTATACTACAGAGCTGCACTCACTATTCTGCTGGTGGAGTCACTGTGTACATACATTACATTACTGATCCTGAGTAACATCCTCCAGAGCTGCACTCACTATTCTGCTGGTGGAATCACTGTGTACATACATTACATTACTTATCCTGTACTGATCCTGAGTTACATCCTGTATTATACTCCAGAGCTGCACTCACTATTCTGCTGGTGGAGTCACTGTGTACATACATTACATTACTTATCCTGTACTATTCCTGAGTTACATCATGTATTATACTCCAGAGCTGCACTCACTATTCTGCTGGTGGAGTCACTGTGTACATACATTACATTACTTATCCTGTACTGATCCTGAGTTACATCCTGTATTATACTCCGGAGCTGCACTCACTATTCTGCTGGTGGAGTCACTGTGTACATACATTACATTACTTATCCTGTACTGATCCTGAGTTACATCCTGTATTATACTACAGAGCTGCACTCACTATTCTGCTGGTGGAGTCACTGTGTACATACATTACATTACTGATCCTGAGTAACATCCTCCAGAGCTGCACTCACTATTCTGCTGGTGGAATCACTGTGTATACATTACATTACTTATCCTGTACTGATCCTGAGTTACATCCTGTATTATACTCCAGAGCTGCACTCACTATTCTGCTGGTGGAGTCACTGTGTACATACATTACATTACTTATCCTGTACTATTCCTGAGTTACATCATGTATTATACTCCAGAGCTGCACTCACTATTCTGCTGGTGGAGTCACTGTGTACATACATTACATTACTTATCCTGTACTGATCCTGAGTTACATCATGTATTATACTCCAGAGCTATACTCACTATTCTGCTGGGGTAGTCACTGTGTACATACATTACTTATCCTGTACTGATCCTGAGTTACATCCTGGATTATACTCCAGAGCTGCACTCACTATTCTGCTGGTGGAGTGCAGCTCTGGAGTATAATACAGGATAAGTATTGTAATGTATGTACACAGTGACTCCACCAGCAGAATAGTGAGTGCAGCTCCGGAGTATAATACAGGATGTAACTCAGGATCAGTACAGGATAAGTAATGTAATGTATGTACACAGTGACTTCACCAGCAGAATAGTGAGTGCAGCTCTGGGGTATAATACAGGATGTAACTCAGGATCAGTACAGGATAAGTAATGTATGTACACAGTGACTCCACCAGCAGAATAGTGAGTGCAGCTCTGGAGTATAATACAGGATATAACTCAGGATCAGTACAGGATAAGTAATGTCATGTATGTACACAGTGACTCCACCAGCAGAATAGTGAGTGCAGCTCTGGAGTATAATACAGGATATAACTCAGGATCAGTACAGGATAAGTAATGTCATGTATGTACACAGTGACTCCACCAGCAGAATAGTGAGTGCAGCTCTGGAGTATAATACAGGATGTAACTCAGGATCAGTACAGGATAAGTAATGTAATGTATGTACACAGTGACTCCACCAGCAGAATAGTGAGTGCAGCTCTGGAGTATAATACAGGATATAACTCAGGATCAGTACAGGATATGTAATGTATGTACACAGTGACTCCACCAGCAGAAAAGTGAGTGCAGCTCTGGAGTATAATACAGGATATAACTCAGGATCAGTACAGGATAAGTAATGTCATGTATGTACACAGTGACTCCACCAGCAGAATAGTGAGTGCAGCTCTATAGACACTCACACACACGTTTCTCCCTCTCACAATTTGACAAGTAGAGCTCTGCAGATAATTCTCCTTGTCGTATTTTCAGAGTTCAGTTACGGGGTAGAAAGATTTTCCCTTTCATAGATATTTATAATTCGTCCTGTTAGACACAGAGGTTTAGAGTCGCCGAGTTCAGGAATTCAGAGCGTAATCACGGCCAAATGGAAGGGAAACACATTTACATTTTAATTTCTGATGATAAAAAGTATATGACCATTTACAAAAATGTAATCATTTTGCCATTTGCGCTCCCTTTTCTCCAGGGAAATGTTACAGCCGAGTAGCACGGATAAATCTCTATTATAGACATTGGCCTGTGTGCGGTACAAGGGCAGCAGGACAATTGGAGGTTTGAAGCTGGCACAGAGATTTCACGGAGGGCAGGCAAGCATTCAGTGCCCGCGCCTTCCGCTTTAACCTTGCATCTAGTTTATAATCTACATTCAGCAGCGCGAGCGGCTAAAGATCACGTCCCGCTAATGCAGGTTAATACGTCTGTCAGGACTCATTATTCACCGGGGAAAAAAAAAAGCCATAACATTTACCATGCAAAATAACATTAGTTCTTCAATTGATCTTTCCAGCGCCAGGATCTCAGGAGTATTTAAAGTGTTTGTGTTAAGGGAGTTGCCCAGGAATAGTTATACAAACATAGCGGCTTTCTTCCAGAAACAGCGCCACAACTGTCCATGGGTTGTGTCTGGAATTGCAGCTCAGCTGAATTAAAGTGAATGCGACTGACCTGCAATACCACACACAACCTGTAGGCAGATGTGGCACTGGAGGTTTTTTCTATAATCCTAGACAATCCCAGTTATACTGATGTCCCTACTGCCATACAAAGGAACATTGCCCCCTATATGAATGTACGCAGAGGGTGCCACTCAATACATCCATGTCATAGCAACAGCTGCACCAGGTTCACAACTAACAGGAGTTGTATAGTATTAGAAAAATATGGCTGATTTCTTCCAAAACAGTGCCACACAGAACCACAGGTTGTGTGTGGTATTGCAACGGAGCCCTATTCACTTCAATGGAGCGGAGCTGCAATACCAGACACAACCATGGACAGGTGTGGTGCTGTTTCTGGAAGAAAGCCGCCTTGTTTTTCTGATTCTGGACAACACCTTTAAAGGAGGGTTCCAACCGTTAAAGGGAAACCCCAAGCAAAATTTATACATTGAGATATGCCTGAGAGGACCGTGCATGACAGATGGAAGAGAAAATCCCATGCTTGCCAACAGGGTGGAGATTATTCTAATTTACGAAGGGGCGATTCTGGCCAAATTTTCCCCTGGGCAGAAAGGGTTTGTCCAACACAGAGTTCCTACAGATGGTGGCATTGGGTCCTGATTTGCTTGTGGCTTTGCTCAAAATATTCCTCCCAACATTACCAGGATTGTCCAGCCCCGAATTTGAAAGGTGAGTTTAAAGGCACACTTTGGGCAAAGCGGATAGCACAGGGTCTGAGGGGGCGGAGCATGACACAAGGATCCCATACCAAATAACATTTGAATTCCAAACAACCAAAAATGTTAAAGGGGTTCTCCAACCCCATTAAATTTTTGACAAACAGCTTACGATGATTTAAAATAACAAAAGGAGGAATACTCCAATCCCCTGCTGCTCCTGTGCCGAAGTTTCCCTGGTCCCCTGCCGGTCTTTGTTGACGCCATAGCGATTACATGTCGACACTACTGAGGTCACCACTGTGGTCAGCGGTCACGTGCCATATCGACACACCATCGGGGGAACCCGGTGAGCAGAAAGCCGGCGGAGGACCAGGGAAGTGTCGGCACAGAAGCGGAAGGGGATTGGTAAGGTGAGTATTGCTGCTTTTCTTATTGTAAGCCGTTTGGTGAAAATTTCATGGGGTTGGACAACCCCTTTAAAATTTTTGATCTTTAAAGGTTGTGAAGTATGGAATCCTTGTGTCATGCTCCGCCCCCTCAGACCCTGTGCCATCAGCTTTGCCCACAATGTGCCTTTACTCTCACCTATAAATACGGGGTGGGACCATCCTGGAAATGTTGGGAGGTATATTCTAGAAAAATCGGGACCCAATGCCACCATCTTGAAAAACTCTGCGCGCTTCCAAATTGGAAGGTAAATTAGCTAACCCTCTACCTACATCGTGAACTCAACTCTGCTACATCTATCTTGGGGGTTAGTACCGAGCACTATTTAGGCATCCGCATAACACAAACGTAAAAGGCTTGTTCCAGAACTAGGACGATCCACTTCTAGTAGGGAAAAAATGACTTTTGATCGTTTTTTATATATATACCGTTTTTTTTCCTCGTCTTGAGCGCTTACGAAGCCATTTACTGAACACAGACAAGACGACGCCATTAACTCGCTGCCTGATATTGATGACATCGCTTCCGCTTTAATATATCGCTGGTATAATTTGAAGTTTACATTCCAATTTCTTAGGCAATTTCCAGGGAAAAACCAATAAAAAAAAAAATCATTACACAGATTTCATTTCATTGTAAAATTGACAATGTCACAAACGGCGAGTTGACAAAATTGTCTTCTGTTTTGTCTTCTCCTTTTATTTCATTATTGTAAAATGGTTAAATGATCCAGAGCCGTAATCTCCCACCGAACCATAAGTGTAGCCGAGAACATAAAGAAAAACATTTATTTTCTTTTTTCATGTAGTCTGCAGGGGGCGCTGCGCTCACAGTGAATGTTTTCCACCACTGGGGTTGTTTCTTCTTTATTATTTGGGTCACGGGGAGTTTAGCCAAAGGGGAGTGAACTCAGGTTATTAAAAATTTACAATAAGCGGCTTTGTGTCCTCCTGAATGACGCCGGAGATGCTGCAATTCAAGTATAAATCATGACTGACGTCTACACAACAAACACAACGATACACAACAAACACAACGATGCATAACAAACACAACGATACATAACAATACACAACGATACACAACAATACATAACAATACACAACAATACATAACAATACACAACGATACACAACGATACACAACTAAAAACTTAGAACTTGGAATAAGAAAAAATATTGAGCTCAGGTCTAAGTCCTGGGCTAGACAATGACTCAGAGTTCAGACGCCACCTGCATCCTATGCCTGGCACCGGTTACTCCACCAAACCAATTTAGTGCCGGCATAAACCGGTACGAAGCAAGGCAAGAAAATGGTGGGTGGCCGTCTTACTGCTACTCATCCAAAAGACATGAAGCCACCTCATCGGGGAACTATATGCCACTGGGGTGAGGCCACTTGACATTCATAGGTTTTACGGCGCCCCGTGTAATTATTTTGGGGGGGTGTTGTTGTCTGTTGGGTCCCCCTTAAGGGTTTCTGGCTGGGCATTGGCATCTCCACTGCGTCTCCCTCAAGGACCAAGTTGTAGCACTCATGCCACCATTAAAAGGGCAAAGCTCTTCTTAAACATGGGTTATAAAAGGAGTAGTCAATAGGCACAGAATTCTGTAGGGTGGTGTCAGGAGGCTGATGCTGCAGGATGGCGCCCATTTTAACGAGATCGGTCTAAATATAATTTAATCTGGTTTACGGGGTTCTTTCGAGCAGGCCCTGTCCCTCTTGTTAGGTGGGGGTTGGACCTCGGAGTGTAAGAGTACATCGCGATCCCATGGTGGTTTTGGAGGATCTTCTCCTACTCGGTCAATTCTCACCTGGCGAAAGAACTAACATGTGCCCAACGCGGCGGCCCGGCATCCGGGGTGACTTAAGCTTTGCAAAAAAAGTTTCCTTAACGAAGTGGACAAGGTTCTCTAAATCTATGTATTAAAGTTGTGGCCAACCCCCACTTACCTACATTTTGTTTTTCTGGGTCCTTATTAAGCTTTGGTAAGGGTTGTTATCACGAGGGTGGTGCCAGCTTGGTCGTGCCAGTTGAGTTTCCTACATCTGTTCCAGTTAATTGCCCCCTGCCCTGGTCCCTGCAGTCAGGAAACATCGTGCCTATACAGACCGGTGCCAAGCACAATGGCAGCGGGGCACGTAACGAAAATGTGGCCACCCCACCGTGAGCAACAAATGTAAATTGCCAACCGTCCACTCCCTCCTCCAGGGAACCCAACTTGGTCTGAAATATATCCTTCCCACCAACTGCGGCTGGCCAAGACAAGCAGAGCTATGGAGTGCTGTGGTATGCCCAGGAAAGAGGGCCCACACTGCCCCTTACCCCTTTGATTTTGTTCAGATTTTTTCTTTAATTTATAATATTTTTTATTATTTATAGTGAAATCTCTTAAAAAGACCACCCCTGATCTAGAGCAGATGATGATGGATTTAGGTTGGCCGGACCACCACTCTTCTAGAAGACCCTTTTTCACCGCAATTTTGGGGTTTCATTGTGTAAAAGATGTAAAAAGAAAAAATATTGATACGGCCGACTCTAGGAAAATCCAAATTATGGACTAAATTGATTACCATCATTGATATTTGCAGCTGCAAATACCCATAAGGCTTCAATGCGACTCCGGAGCTGAAATCAAATCAATCTATAAAATTCAGGTTATTTCTCTAATTTAGATTTTAATTTATATCTGATTTAAATCACCAGGTGACCATTTCCACATCATAAACAAATGTTTTGCCTCATTACCTTGCGGCTCCGCTGCTCTCCAGCCTTGGCCAAGAACGACTTTCAAGAAATATTTTTTTTCCTAAAAAAAAAAATTTCTATCCTCAAAATTCACTGAAACGGAACCTCAGTCCTTGGCAGCTTCGTCGTCTTTGTCTGCAGGCCAAATGTGTGATTTTGTAATGGGAATAGGAAAATCTCATAGAAGCTGGTCTATGCCCGGATCTTGATACGGCTGCCCATCCACCGAGTGGTTAATTCAGTTGATGGGTCAATGTTTGATTCCGTCAGTCTTACCCGCTAAAGGTCATAAAATGCAGATCATGTTCAACCCAACCAAGGCCGCCAGCATTTCCTGTAGGAATGACTAGATTGAATGATGATAATAATATCAGCAGAATTAATTAAAGAATATTTCTCCCCCCAAAAAAAAAAATCACTAAAATTACTTTTTGCAACTTTTTTTCCCCAAAGGGTAAAATTCCAGTTGCATTAGTCATTCTACGATTTTGACTTGCGGGCGCTGCCGTGTTGCCGTGGAGCCCTAGTCTATTGACAAAAATCCACATTATGGAAGGAAAAGTAATGCACGCCATTTTTGCTGATATTTTTGTTAACGTTTTTGTAAAAATAATTGGAAAGAAATGTTTTCCGGTCCTTTTTTTCTAAAAAGCGTCTGTGTATTCAGTCTTGGAGAAATTCTGCAGACCTCAGGACTTCGTGAAACCTATGATGAGAAATCGTTCATTCACCGGGTCGTTGTTTGAGCCGGGACTAAAACTTTTTATTGACCCATTAGGGAAACTTTAGTTGCCCCCCCCCCCCCCCCCCTACCAGCTGCTATTACTTCTATGACTGCTCTTTAGCCTAGGGATTTTTACTTTTCTATTTTATACACAGGGGTGTAGCTATAAGGGGTGTAGAGGAAGCGTCTCCCCCGTACATTGGGGCTTGAGGAGGCACGAGGACCCCCTGAGTCATCAAAAAACACCAACACATAAACGGCACATGTTACGGGAAATAGGAACTGAAAATCCCTCCCTTGTTTCACCATCTCACAACTTCGCTCAAAGGGTAACTAAATGTTGACATGTCAGAAAGTCGGAAGCGAGCGCGTAAAAAAAATGCAAGTAAAAAAGAAGTGCATGTCAATTCTTGAGCCGTTTTGGAGCGTTTTTTCATTGACTCTAGAAAAAAAGCTGCAAAAACGGGCGTGAAAAACGCGAGTGGCTTAAAAAACGTCTGAAAATCAAGGACTATTTTCCCTTGAATACAGCTCGGTATTTTCAGAGGTTTTTTAGTAAGTGTGTGAACAGAGCCTTAAAGTTTCAAAAGTTTTCTGAAAGTTTAGTTACCCTTTAAGGTTCTGTTCACATTGGAGTCATGGCATCCATTAGTTTGGATCCCATTGACTTCTAATAGGGTCCATTGATTAATGTCAAGGTTCCTGGTATTTTTTAAGGCAAGACCAGCGCTATAGATCCATTACAAATACTGGAACCCCAGATATCGGCCGTTGTAAAAGGCCCTTGAGGCTCCTGTTATATCGGGGTACCTTTAAGATATCCTATCAAATCTGGGCTGCAATACCATGAGGGACACATGTACGCTAAGGCTTCATTCACATCTGCGCCAGGGCTCCATTCCGACGCAACGTCGTAGCGTTCCGTCAGAATGGAGCCCCGACTGACACAAAAGGAAACCATAGGTAGTCGACTGCTCTATTGATTCCGGCAAAACGATGGAACCCTTGAACAACTGAGAAACGGAAACCATTAGCACCGGATCCGTGAAATCAATGGTGATGGAAACGGACCCTGGCGCAGATGTGAACAAAGCCTTATGTGTCTATGGAACAACGCCGGCCCGACTTACAATACACAGCAGATTCGGAACGGGTGACATTTCCGTGTATCTGACAGACAAGTCGCCCTTTCTAGCGTCTGTACGTTCAACGCTCAGAATTACGGTGAGAATCCGTGCTATAGATTCATTTAATTCAGTTTAATTGACTGGCGCGTTGCTCGATTCCCCCTCAATTACAACGAACCACAAATCAACGTACAGAACGTACCATTAGTGCGATGGAATAATTACTCACAGATGCTAAATGCCTAATTTCGACTAAATTTGTTCCAAGGACGAGACACCTGGCGAACGCCGGCGCACGATCAGCTAACGAGATCCACGTTTCCTTCCCTATTATTGTATTAGTACCGGAAGTCGATCGCCCGCACGGCCCATGGCGATGACTGGATTAACACCGTGAGATTTCACGCACGGTTTAATAGATTTCCACCATGTCGCGCCATTATCGTTGCATATAAACGACTCGGAAGGGACTGATTTCAATTGAAGACATATTTCAAATCAGACTAAGAATTTGTGTTGGGGACCACATTGGGGTAATGCCCACGCGGTCACAGGACGGGTCTTATTAATTCGCCAATATAGTAATTCACACAAATTCTTAAATGATCAGATACTATAAAGAAGCCATATACACATTGCCAAAAACGCTTCTGCATACCGAAAATGTACGAAATTTACATATATTTTCAAAAATCTTCATACATATTGGACGGCCCGTGTGTGATCGGCCAGAGCCGTCTACGTTGGGTGAATTGTTTGCTTTGGATTTGAGAATATTTCTCACATTTCAAAAATTCTGCTTTGATAATTGAATTATTTTCATAAATTTGACTTTTTATCGATTCGCAAATTTTTTATACATTTTGACTCATTCAGGTGAAACCTTTTTGTCCCCCGGTCCCTGCTGTAGTCCATATAGCTGGCCATACACCAGTGCGACATCTACCCACGCGGTTTTTGCATCTGCACCAAAAAAAAACGCTTGGGCCTCCAATTTTGGGAGAGAAGATGGGACATTGTGAATGCTAATTAGGACATGTGACCCTTCCTGGCCAATCAAAAGTGCAATGAGGGAATCACATTGGCTACTTCTGATGCACGGTGAAGGAATCTACGGAGCCTGAAGGTGCCTACTTGAGTCCTCTCTCAATTTCTGAATGGCCCCAATTACCACACATCACATACAATCTTATGGCGATGCCCGTCTGCGGATCAGGGGTTGTATAATTAGTACAGATGCATATGCACCTATTAACTTCTTATTATTGTGGCATCTTGAAGGGGTTGTACAGAAACAGCACCACACCTGTCCACAGGTTGTGTCTGGAATTGCAGCTCCATTGAAGTAAATGGGACAGAGCTGCAATACCACACACAACCTGTGGACTGGTGTGGTGCTGTTTTTGGAACTAAGCAGCCATGTTTTCCTGAGCCTGGGAAACCCCTTCAACAATGCCCTAAAACTGAAGGGTCACATGACCATCACATCAACGTCACGATTATGGAGGAACATGGAAATATTCTTCACTTGCAGAAAGACTCCCACAATAAATATCCCGTGAAAACTTTTGATATTTTATACATCTGGGAAATGAGATACAATACATAAAAGAACAGCTAAATATCCACTTGCCCAAATTCTTTCGTACGGCCGTTTAACTTTTTTCGAGATTTTTTGAAACATAAAAAAATATTTTTAAGAAGAAAAAAAAATGATTACGGATTATTCTCATTCCGATCGGGCTCAAGTTTTTAGTTTTGTAATGGAAACCAAGAGTGTCGGACGCGCCGTATGACGGACACCACTGGCACCCAACGGACTTCATTGACTTATAATGGGGTCCGTCGGGGTCCAGCCTGGTGTTAGTCATTAACAGGAAGGATAGCGCCACATCCAGCACTACTCCACCCGCCAAGTCTGACGGACTCCACCATGGCGGCTCCAAACAAACCCTCCAACATAGATGTGGGCAGGGGCTTCGCGTCCGTTCCATCAGGACCAGTTGTTTTTCTATTCCAGGACCCATAAATTGCTGCCCCTCAGGTCTGTGAATCCCTTTACCACTTGACTGGATCTCTCTACGTTTCCTTTGCCTTTTAACACCAAAAGACATTCAGATATTGACATCAACATAGATCCCAATGGGATTCCATTTTTTTTCAACAATTTCTTCAAAAAAGTTTCTCCTTCCTGTCAACAGGCGCCATTTATGACAAACAGGAATACGTTTTCTCCTCCCACGAATAGTCAAAAACAAAGTCAATAGGATCTTATTGTCTTCAAAATATTTTTTCAAAACCACCATTATTGTCCTTCCTGCCAATGGCCGAAATTTATAACAAACGGGAGAACGATCCCTCGAAACATTTATTGCCTAATCCGACATTGAAGACAAAATATGCGACAGACATAAAATGACGGGCGTCTCGGGTGAGATCAGTTACGCTACAAGCACACGTTGAGTATGCGGAAAACACGCACCAAAACCGCAGCAATATGCGGGGAAATCGCAGGTAAAAACCGCACCGGGTCGTGCGTTTTTAAATGTGTTTTTCAGTGCGGTTTTTACGTTTTGCTGCGTAAATAGCTGCGGTTTTGCTGCGTATTTCTCCAGAACTAGGGAGATAGAATTCGTAAGCGGAATTCCAAGATAAATTGACATGCTGCGGTTCTGAAAATACGCAACGGGGGTCAATTTACGTGCAGAGAAAAAGCGCACCGTGGATATGAGATTTCAGGAAAAAAGGCACGTAATACGCAACGTGTGCATTCAGCCTTATTTTTATGCTCCCTCCCATGATTTTAATGTAAAAAATGACGGTAAAAAGCCGAAATGTTTCCATTCCTTGGACTGAATAGAACGATAGATTTAAAAACGGATTTTTTTTTTTTTACAAATTCTCCATCTTGATCATTTTTGGAATTTTTATAATAAGGCTCTGTTCACACGCTTAGCTAAAAACGTCTGAAAATACGGAGATGTTTTCAGGGTTAAATAGCTCCTGATTTTCAGGCATTTTTTAAGCAAAGCCGCGTTTTTCACGCCCGTTTTTGGTGCCGTTTTTCTATAGAGTCAATGAAAAACAGCTCCAAAAACATCCCAAGAAGTGACATGCACTTTTTCTCAGGCGTCTTTTTACGTGCCGTTTTTGAAAAACAAGGCGTAAAAAACCGCCCCGTTGGAAAAGAATGCCGTATTTTCCATTGAAATCAATGTGCAGATGTTTGGAGGCGTTCGGCTTCCGATTTTTCAGCCATTTTTCGGGACATTTACGGTCCAAAAAACGTCTGAAAACACTCCGTGTGCGCATACCCTTAAGGTCAACGGCGATGAATTTGGACAAATGATCGACGAGGTGAGACCCGTTCCCGTCAGTCGGATCAGTGTCCCATCATAGTTTTCAAGCAGCTTCCATTGACATCAACGGTGAAGATTAATGATGGCGTCCGATCCGTTTTTCCCACCCCCATTGGCTTTAATAGAAATGCGCAGTTTTTTTGTGGTGCGTTGTACTAGAACAGCCGGCTTATCTGTACATGGCAAATCCTTTCCCACGTTTCCGCCCTGTTCTCAATTAAAGTACAAGATGATGACGAACTTGGTGCCAAAATGTGGCGCTCCGCACTAAATCTCGCCTACGGCAAACTTGAGGCCGAACTGTCACAATCAATTAATTAGTGGGAATTCAGCTGTGAGGAAGGAAAGTAATTAGCGCGATTACTAATGTCTTGTAACTGCTCCAGACGGTGACTGGAATCCTAACACATTGTGATCACGAGGGTTTCCCTTCATCATCCGGGCAACGGAACGCAGAACGGACGGCCCGGGAGACTTAAAGGGCATTTACCCCATTACTGAAAAAATGTCATACGGCCTCTCTCATCGCTGCCTTTACAGTGGTCCCGGGGGTTATCACCCAGATTCCTACACCCCTGAATATAGAACGCAGGACATGGATCAGCCACAGAATATGGGAAGGCTGGGTGACTAGAACTGGGCGTTAACCCAGCGGCCATATTGGTGGTCACCCAACTTTCCCATCAACAAAGAACTGGCTGAAAACGACTCAAATTTTTTTTAAAGGGGCAAATATTTTTTTATCGAAAGGGTCTAAAAAAAATTAGACGTGTGATTTAAAGGGAAACCGTAGCAAAAATAAAGTTTCCCCCTTTTTTATTATTGCACATATGATAAATAATTCCTGTGCTGCTCATTCTAAGATTTAGTGGTTGCCTAGCAACAGGCGTCAGCGGCCGCGGGTGACAACGCCAGGTCCCCGTGTTTCTTGCTATTGAATATAGATAGAAATAGTCATATACAACATAGTGTATTCTTGTGAACTACAACTCTCAGCATGGCCTCACTGTTGTATAGAACAATGGCGCACATTATCGGGGACCTCAAAGATAAAACCAGAAATGTCTGCGTACGGCCGCCATCTTCCTGCAGTTCGCAGCATATTCTCGTACAAGACCCTCTAACATATAATAACACGATTATAATGATTGTACCTTTTTCGCAGTGATCGCCTGTGAATCCCGGGGGACAAGCGCATTTGTTTGGGGCCACGCAAGTTCCACCGTACCTGCAACCCTCCTCGCAGAACGCTGCAAGACAAAAGAAAACACATCAATCATATGAAAGACAAGACGGAAAAATGACCAGTATAAAGAGAACCAGTACTCGATACACTCGGTGCTTAAATTCTTTATCATTTTCAAGATCATTGCTTGCTGTCAACGAATGGGAACATTCCTGTTTACACGTAGAGGCTGAAAACCCCTTCCGACCTCATACTTCTCACAGTGGAAGGTTTGTTACAATTGTTTCCAGTCTAGACCATTCTCTGCAAACCAAACAGTCTGAACTCCAGGCGGATGCATTTTACCTGCACTGATACATTGTAACAAACTATCAGGACAGGGGAGAGATTTGTGCTGCTGATATATTACGGTCATAGAGAATTGTCTGGACTGGATTCAATCGTAGCTACATCTCAGCTGTGAGAACATAACACCTACAGACCTATCACCCCGTAATCAAGAATGTTTCCATTCACTGACAGCAAGCACATATTTGATAACTTTCTTGAAATTGAATTTAAAAAGTATATTAGAAAGTTGCAGAACTTTTTCTTCAGTCTTTGATAACCTCCAAATAATAGAAGAGGAGGCAAAAGTAGTGAAGGAACACATGACTACAAGATCAGACTACACAGTAGTCTGTATCTATGGAGACACATAGAGCTGCACAGGAGCTGTTTACACCAAACGGTTGGAAATCTCAAGACTGTTTGCAAAGTCAATTTTTTATTTTAGATGTATTAGAGCTATGAAAAAATTGGTTGCAAAAGTATACACGCCCTTTAAAGGGATTGTAGAGAATTAGAAAAAAACATGGCTGCTTTCTTTCAAAGATGGTTGTCTTATGGCAGCTCAGCTTGATTGAAGTGAACGGGGCTGTGCTGCAATACCGCACACAACCTGTGGACAGGGGTGGAGCTGTTTTTGAAAACAGCCATGTTTTTTTCTAAACCTCTACAACCCATTTATGAGATGCAAATATAAATCCTCGGTCAACAGGTCGGACCCGTGTCTTTTTCAACCTATGTAACTATGGAAGTTCTTAAAATTCTACTAATCAGATTCAACATGGGCGTTATTACAGATTCCTGATCACATCCTATGGAGTCACAAAAGTCAGGGACAACTTCTGTCCTTATAGAAAATAAAAATCAGGATTAGCGCCGACCCCGAGCCGTCATTTCTTTACTTTCCGCTCGGCTATTTTGTGTACACAGTGGAAATAATGACATTGTTTATTTGCGATGTTCTACGTCGTTCTCCGCTGTATACAATATACACAATTCCCTGGATACATTGTACAATTCTTCAGTAATAAACTCCAGTCCCCCCCCTCCCCCGCTATTCTACATCTAGATTTACCAGTCGTTATTAATATTTATTTTCTGACTAAATAGCTTCTTATGAGGTGTTAATACGGATGGCGGCGCAGATAATGGACGGATATTGCGGCGGCTTGTAAAACGGGGAAGATCTATTGTCAACATTCCGGAGTTGTTACATTGTATTGCGCAGAACACCTGACACATCGTATGGATTAGATCGGAATATAAATATATTCAATTCATATATTAAATAATGCAACACAACATGCGGCAAACGCCGTCTCTAGTAGAAGCTTTTGGAATTGGAACATTATTTCAGGTCAAGGCTGTTTTTATTGACTGTGAATCTTCCCCAGTAAAACATAAAGACTTGTCTCCGAGATACGATTTCACATTTAAATTGAATGATTGTGAAGATCTAATTGAAATACGTTATGGGAATAACACAAAGTTTTATCTTTCAAAACAGTGAGAGGGTAACAAGTAATGCAGAAAAATCTGTCAACTATCTCCTCAATGCCAGTCAGCTGCGTGGAAAGCCAATATCGAATGACCTCAAATATCCATAAAGTAGGAAAATCTGGCTTATTCCATAAAAACGTCTTTATGATACAATGAGGTGCAGATTCCAGAACACAGATCCGTTTTGTACTCATAGATTCGGTTGCTCAGTTATTCGCGCTGTTGCCTCGCAGCACAGAAGTCCTGGGTTCAAATCCAACCGAGGACGACATCTGCAGAGAGTTTGTATGTTCTCATTGTGTTCTCATTGTGTTCTCTGGTTTCCTCCAACACTTCAGAAACATACAGATCGGGAGTTTAGATTGTGAGCCCCACGGGACAGTGAGTGATGATCACGTCTATACAGCGCCGCAGAATATGTTGATTCTATAGAAGCAACGGAGATGAATAAAGTCGTTGTCTGGTTTAGAAATCTCTCATTTTAATACCCGGTTAGGCCGTTCTCAATTAATAGAGGTGGATCCCCAATCACGGCTTTCCTCTATTAGTCAGAGCAGAGATCACCTACAAAGATTGTATTCGGCTCCCGATGACCCAACGCTTCCATGCATTACACGGATGGTCCATTGATTCAATTGGGAACTGTGTAATGTAATCACCGAATCAAAAAAATCAAGGTTTTGGAGAACCCAATATCCAGCCATAAGTGATATATTATCCTAGAATTCACAGGGTGAAGAACACTGGTCCTTAGGATGAATACACGGATAAAACCCTGACTATTAATGGGAACTATCTAAAATGCAAAGAATGATAAAAGATATGAAGACCCCAGTGTATACTAGTGCCTAGACCGGGTATCCACCCAGAAAAGGGCAACCTTGACCTCCAACCTGTCCCTGAAAGTCCCTATTACGCCCTAGCCAGTACACTATGATGTGATAAGCACAACAGTGAGTAATATGCCAGAAGGCAGGAGGGGGGTACAGAAGGAGCTAGTATGGAGCGAAGGGGGGGGGGGGGCACCCCCAAACAATTCACACCAACACAACATTTATCAAAATCTACATATATACAAAGGCGAGGAAGTATCAAGACGTAAAAACGCTCCTCTATCACTTTAGGAAAGCGGCTTACGCGGCAGCCACCTGGCACGCTTGTAATTTGTAAGTGTATGTCGGCCCCCTCGGCACCTACAAATCATTGATGTACAAATGTGCCGGGTCGTTGCCGCATCAGCAGATTTCCTAAAGTGACATGGACTGAAAAAGACTATTCTGCCGGCTTTACACCTGCGTATGGAACAGAATTTTTGTCTAACTTGCCTGGAAGCCGCTGCAAATTTATTTTGTCACGTTTATTTGTTTTATCCATTATTTTTGCCAATTGCTACGCTTATGCCTTTTATGACACTATTGATAAATCTCCCCCCCCAATGCCTCCATTGCCTCCGTTTCAGGGATGCCTGTCGGCCGCTGCCTCCGTCACCCCCGGTTCAGGGACGCCTGTCGGCCGCTGCCTCCATTGCCTCCGTTTCAGGGATGCCTGTTGGCCGCTGCCTCCGTTACCCCCGGTTCAGGGACGCCTGTCGGCCGCTGCCTCCGTTACCCCCGGTTCAGGGACGCCTGTCGGCCGCTGCCTCCGTTACCCCCGGTTCAGGGACGCCAGTCGGCCGCTGCCTCCGTTACCCCCGGTTCAGGGACGCCTGTCGGCCGCTGCCTCTGTTACCCCCGGTTCAGGGATGCCTGTTGGCCGCTGCCTCCGTTACCCCCAGTTCAGGGATGCCTGTCGACCGCTGCCTCTGTTACCCCCGGTTCAGGGATGCCTGCCGTCCGCTGCCTCCGTTGCCCCCGGTTCAGGGATGCCTGCCGTCCGCTGCCTCCATTACCCCCGGTTCAGGGATGCCTGCCGTCCGCTGCCTCCGTTGCCCCCGGTTCAGGGATGCCTGCCGTCCGCTGCCTCCGTTGCCGGTTTGGTAGACGCCTCACAACAACTAACAAAGTTTGCTGCTGCTTTTCATAAAACGTATTATTTACCGCTGTTGTTTTCTGTGACTGATTTAGGACACAAAGTATTCACTGAATTGTTACTTTATTGTTGCTCTGTGAAGGGGCTATTACATGCTGAAGTCGCCTTTTATGTTGGACCAGGAAACAAAAAGAATAAAGTCAGTATCAATTTTGTGTAATTGTCTGTAATATTTTTTTTTATATTAGTTCAAATGTTTTTGATGCACCAGGAAGGTCCTCAGATCTCAAGACCAGAATTATTTCTGCATTTAGAATAAAAGTTACACAAGGGAAGGACATTCAAGAGCCAATAATAAAAATGATAATAATAATAATAATAAAAATAATAATGATACTACAATGCCACTAATAACACAGTGGGGGGGGGGGGTAACACTTCACTGTCACTTCTAAGGTACAGAAAAATGAAAAACAAAAAGAGAATACAATCGAGCATGACAACCAAAAATATGTATAACCTCCCCTGTTTGTGGGACCCCCAAGCCCCAACACCACCATTCACTTGGTAAAACCTAGAAGTTTATTTTGGTTTTGCAGTTACAATATATGGCCATATAATAGTCTGATCATTCCCAAATAAAAAGTACCGACCTGCACATACAGAGTGCCATACAGCACCCAGACAACACAATCCTCATATGACGGTGCTGCACAGGGTTTATATAACAACACATTTCACTAATAATACTGCCATGCAAAGCTTAAAATTACAGACATACTGAAGCATGGGATCCCCAAAACACACTATGGAGTATAGAATATTGCCATACAGTGGCCAAATCCAAAACACCCTAAATTCGTAAAATAGTGCCAAACAGTGCCCTAAATATCACACCGCAAATTCTGCGATTATTAGTGCCATACAGTGCCCAAATATAACACACCCTAAAAATTCTACAGCTAAGGGCGCCATACAATGCCCGATACAAGACGCCACACGTTCTCTAATAATGTGCCCTCCGTGCCCAAAAATCTTCAGTCGTCCTCAATTCCATTCTCCTTTTTCTAGGTTTTTGGGAAAGCAGAGTGGCAGTATATAAGGTTGGCCCTCACAAGGTCAGTCACCCAGCTTTCCTATCTTCCTGAATGTCCACTTTCTCTTGCTATACAAAGAATAGAGAACATTTTCTCTATAACTAGGGAGCTTGGCTGTTCAGAAGTCTGGGAAAGCTGTAATGGAGGCCATATTGGTGTCACCCAACTTTCTTAGGCCCCATACACACGAACGTAAAAACGCCCGTAATTACGGGCCCATAGACTTCTATTGGCCACGGGTACCTTCCCGTTTGCTTACGGGAAGGTGCCCGTGCCGTTGAAAAATATGGAACATGTCCTATTTCAGGCTGTAATTACGGCACAGGCAGCCCATAGAAGTCCATGGGGCTCCCGTAATTACGGGTGACTACGTGTGTGCGCCCGTAATTACGGGAGCGTTGCTAGGCGACGTCAGTAAATAGTCACTGTCCAGGGTGCTGAAAGAGTTAAACGATCGGCAGTAACTGTTTCAGCATCCGGGACAGTGACTACCGCTGGAATTAATAGTATTAAAAGTTAACTTACCCAGAACTCCCTGCTTCTTCCTCCAGTCCGGCCTCCCGGGATGACGTTTCATCCCATGTGACCGCTGCAGCCAATCACAGGCTGCAGCGGTCACGTGGACTGCCACGTCATCCAGGGAGGTCGGACTGGATGTCAAAAGAGGGACGCGTCACCAAGACAACGGCCGGGGTACCTATGAACTTCTTTTACTTTCAATCGCTGCGGAAACTCTGCCTGAAAGGGCTGCCCCTTCTCTCTATCCAGCACTGATAGAGAGAAGGGGCTGCCGATTCGTGCAGAGAAAACGGGACCGTAAACACGTTGGAATACGGCTCGAATACGTGTGACAAAGGACCTATATTTACGCCAGTATTTACAGGAGGAAAAAAATACGTTCGTGTGCATGGGGCCGTAGAAGGGGACCCGGTGTTCTCCTGAAGAGAAGGAGCTGGGGAGAGGGAAGTATATAAAGGGCTCTGAGTTTATTTAAGTGTCTGGGGTCTGCACTTATTTAGGGTCTAAGGTTTGAAGATATATATATTGTGACAACTTGGGGACCACTTCGCTCACAGGATCGCCATCTCCAGGGCACACATAGAAAGTCCACTCCAACACGTTGGATAAGGGTTTAAACCAGCCGCAGCCCTTCTTTACTGTCTTCAGCACAGCAAGCAGTGTTACAACAAAACTGTACATAAACCTTAGGCCGTCCAGCCTCTAACATATTAAGGATCCCTCACTAGGAGACCCTGAGCCTTCTGCCCAGCACCTCAAAACATACCCATGTCCTTACCAGAACTTCTGACTCCCACAGGCTGGCAGTGCCGTCTTCCCCAGACTGGGAACCCTGTGTGAACAGCGCCTGATATACAGAGCCGCCTCAGGTGAAGCCTGACCTGCTCATCAGACAGCCCCAGATACAGACCGTCTGCGGAGTGGCAGCCGCCTTCTCCTTCACACCCGAGCAACCCAAGAGGAAACCCTCCCTGCTGTATATGCTCCCTGGTTGCTTGAAACCGAAGGCTATATTCACACGATAGACTAAAAACGTCTGAAAATACGGAGCTGTTTTCAGACAAAAACAGGTCCTTATTTTCAGACGTTTTTGCAGGTACTCGCGTTTTTCGCGGTGTATTTTACGGCCGTTATTGGAGCCGTTTTTCAATTAAGTCAATGAGAAACGCTTCCAAAAACTTCCAAAGAAGTGACATGCAGCGGACATTTTATCCATTGCCTTCCACAGCTTTGCGGTAGGGTTCGTTTAAATGTTGCGGAGAATTCCACTGCGGAGCATAGGCTGCGGTGCGGAATTTGGTGTCCGCAGCATGCTCTGTCTGTTGCGGACCAGTGGCGGACTGGTTGCGGACTCTTGGCGGAATTTCTCCATTGACTTCAATGGAGAGTCAAAATTCCGCAATGAAGTCCGCAGCTGTCATGCACATGTCATGTGTGCTGCGGATGCGTCTTGCTTTTTTAACTTGACATTTCTTCATTCTGGCTGGACCTATGTATTTCTAGGTCTACAGCCAGACTGAGGAAGTCAATGGGGCTCCCGGAATGACGGGAGCGTTGCTAGGAGACGTCAGTAAATAGTCACTGTCCAGGGTGCTGAAAGAGTTAAGCGATCGGCAGTAACTGTTTCTGCACCCGGGACAGTGACTACCGATCTCAATATACATGTATCTGTAAAAAACCATATAAGTTCATACTTACCGAGAACTCCCTGCGTCTGTCTCCAGTCCGGCCTCCCAGGATGACGTTTCAGTCTAAGTGACGGCTGCAGCCAATCACAGGCTGCAGCGGTCACATGGACTGCCGCGTCATCCAGGGAGGTCGGACTGGATGTTGAAAGAGGGACGCGTCACCAAGACAACGGCCGGTAAGTATGAAATTCTTTTACTTTTACTAGGGAAAGGGCTGTCCCTTCTCTCTATCCTGCACTGATACAGAGAAGGGAAGCACTTTCCCCTCAATACGCAACGGCCAGTCCGCATCAATTTAATGCCAATTTTAGACAAAGCCGCAACAGAATCTGCAACACAGATTATATGCAGCATTGATGCGGACAGTTGCGGAAGAAATATACCATGTCTGGTCATACAGTTTCTGCCATAAACCTGCACTGTTACAAATATATATAGAGAGAGATAGAGGGGAGTTTGGTTTTGGGTCTGAATAAATTTTAGGGTCAAGTCTTGGGACTGAATATATAAGTGGTCTGGTATTGGATCTGAATAAATGTAGGGGGTCTGGTCTTGAGTCTGAATTTAGGTGTCAGAATTTAAAGGTTCTGGAGTCAGAATTAATTTACGTTCTGTTCTAGGGTCTGAATTTATTGAAGGGTCTGGGGTCAAAAATAATTTAGGGGTCTGAATAAATTCTGACTCTGCATCTTTCCTTATTATACACATACAGTTAAAATCCACCTCTTTGTACTCAGTCGTGTTAATAGATTTTGCTACAAAACTTTCCACAATAGACGCAGAAAACACGAGGCAGCGGAATAACAACGCGCCGCGCTCCTTCCTTGTGTCAGCCCCGTATTTACTCTTCATGCTAAACACAAATTCACGCTCCAACTTCTAAAAGCCGAGCCCTCATGTATAATGCACAATCATCGTGTACATGCAAAACAGCAAAATATGGATTTCCTTTACAAAAAATATGGATTTTTGTAAGTTCCGCCGGTGACTCCATATGGCAGACAAGTGTTTGACAAGAGGTGTTTTGTTTCTGTTTATAAAGCAGCAACCCCCGCCCCCCCATGTCTGTGATAGACGGAGTCGTGCGGCGCTCTCTATACAGACTGGCTGCGGCAGAACATCTGCATTACAAATAGATCATTTATAGAAACACAGCTGTTATCTAAGCGGAGCAGAACGCCACCTGGGACCAGCCATGCAAAGAGTAGACGGCTGGAGCCGGGCGCTGCGCAATAAATGACAGGACTCCTGGCGGCTTCATGTTGTACAACCTATATCCATTTACTACCAACCAGGCCAAGGCGATTTTTCTAGGACGCCGGATGCATCACGTACGCGGCGCTGTCAGAATGTTTATGGCCTTTCTGGCACTAATTTAGCTGATGTGAAAAACACGAGTTTTCAGGAGGTCGGATATGAATACATGGTAACAGGGTTGATTATTATTCGAGAACTCGCAACTATGTAATCTCCGGTAGATAAGAGACATCAAGGGCCGCCAATCTGTGACCAAGACGAAAGCGAGACATACATTTGTGATTGTGAACGGCGAACAGTGGAGACGATTGGCAAAACAGAAAACAAACGCATGTTTGTCGACATTTTGTGAGGGGACATTAGTCTAGGTGCCACCTACATACGACTGTGAAGCCTTTCATTCAGATATGCCTGCGAGGATTATACTCCAGAGCTGCACTCACTATTCTGCTGGTGGAGTCTCTGTGTACATACATTACATTACTTATCCTGTACTGATCCTGAGTTACATCCTGTATTATACTCCAGAGCTGCACTCACTGTTCTGCTGGTGGAGTCACTGTGTACAGGCATTACATTACTAATCCTGTATTATACTCCAGAACTGCACTCACTATTCTGCTGGTGGAGTCGCTGTGTACATACATTACTTATCCTGTACTGATCCGGAGTTACATCCTGTATTATACTCCAGAGCTGCGCTCACTATTCTGCTGGTGGAGTCACTGTGTACATACATTACATTACTTATCCTGTACTGATCCTGAGTTACATCCTGTATTATACTCCAGAGCTGCACTCACTATTCTGCTGGTGGAGTCATTGTGTACATACATTACATTACTTATCCTGTACTGATCCGGAGTTACATCCTGTATTATACTCCAGAGCTGCACTCACTATTCTGCTGGTGGAGTCACTGTGTACATACATTACATTACTTATCCTGAGTTACATTCTGTATTATACTCTAGAGCTGCACTCACTATTCTGCTGGTGGAGTCACTGTGTACATGCATTACATTACGTATCCTGTACTGATCCTGAGTTATATCCTGTATTATACTCCAGAGCTGCACTCACTATTCTGCTGCTGGAGTCACTGTGTACATACATTACATTACTTATCCTGTACTGCTCCTGAGTTACATCCTGTATTATACTCCAGAGCTGCACTCACTATTCTGCTGGTGGAGTCACTGTGTACATACATTACATTACTTATCCTGCACTGATCCTGAGTTATATCCTGTATTATACTCCAGAGCTGCACTCACTATTCTGCTGGTGGAGTCACTGTGTACATACATTACTTATCCTGTACTGATCCTGAGTTACATCCTGTATTATACTCCAGAGCTGAACTCACTATTCTGCTGGTGGATTCACTGTGCACATAAATTACATTACTTATCCTGTACTGATCCTGAGTTACATCCTGTATTATACTCCAGAGCTGTACTCACTATTCTGCTGGTGGAGTCACTGTGTACATACATTACATTACTTATCCTGTACTGATCCTGAGTTACATCCTGTATTATACTCCAGAGCTGTACTCACTATTCTGCTGGTGGAGTCACTGTGTACATACATTACATTACTTATCCTGTACTGATCCTGAGTTGCATCCTGTATTATACTACAGAGCTGCACTCACTATTCTGCTGGTGGAGTCACTGTGTACATACATTACATGACTTATCCTGTACTGATCCTGAGTTACAGCCTGTATTATACTCCAGAGCTGCACTCACTATTCTGCTGGTGGAGTCACTGTGCACATATATTACATTACTTATTCTGAGTTACATTCTGTATTATACTCCAGAGCTGTACGCATATTTCTGCTGGTTGTTACTGGAAACAGTCAGCAAGATTGCCTTCGGACACACCTCTAACAGCTTAGCAGTGCTCCTATAATGCAAGGGACAGTTAGGTTTTGCTACATCTGATGACTGCACAGTTTCTGGTGTAAAGACGACACTTCCCACAACGCAAATCATCAGAGTAAGGTCTGTGCAGGTACTGAACAAGCAGGGAGTAAAGAATCTAGAAGTTTTTTCATAAAGGCAGAGATCTGATAATAGGTTGGGTATTGATGTTCCCTATAATGTAAGTAAACAGTAACTGTTATGACCTAGGAGTTAAGGGAACCGACGTCACTGTTCAAGAAGCCTTAGGCTAAGTTCACAGAGTTTTTTGACAAGTTTTTTTATACGTGGAAACCGCGCCAAAAAACTCGTCAAAAACGGCCCGAAAATGCCTCCTGTTGATTTCAATGGGAGGCGGAGGCGTCTTTTTCCCGCGAGCGGTAAAACCGCCTTGCGGGAGAAGGAAGCGACGTGCCCTATCTTTGGGCGGTTCCGCTTTTGACCTTCCATTGACTTCAATGGGAGGCAGAGAAAGCATATTTCGCTGCATTTTATGCCCGCGGCGCTCATTGGCTGCGGGCGAAAAACGCGGTGTGCAGGGAGAGGAAAATCTGTCTCAAACTTCCAAACGGAATTTTGAGACAGAAATTCCGCCTGCCAAAAACTCCATGTGAACATAGCCTTAGAGTTGAGTGAGCCGACGTCACTGTTCAAGAACCCTTAGAGTTTAGGGGGGCCCCCACTACTACTGCTGCTGGAAAAGGGCGATATAGTGTAATAAACGGCACATGGTAGGTGGGGGCCTTTGTACAGGTTTTGCATTGGGGTCCCAGAGATTCAACCTGTCCCTGATAATGGCCATCATTGAGTGGGGCCCTATTCCCTGTTTTTCAATGGGGCCCCTGTGATATCAAGTGATTTCCCTTCATTTCTGAATTATTTTGTAACCGGAAAAGCACGAGAAGGTTGATCACACGGATATGTTTCGAAAGACCGCAAAGCGTTCACGTGATCAGAAACAGAACGTCCTCACGTGATCCATTATTGACTATGGGAAAGTGTTACGTCTCCTAAATATCCATTAATGGCAGAAATTCCCATAAACATCAGAACGTTTTCTGGAGCAATAAACATAATATCAGAACCGACTCTCTGCAGTTACATTCTTTTTTATTATCCTTTCAGCAGAATTTCCAATATGAGAGACATTTCTGGGACTGGTGATCTGACCCCGCGTGTTTGTCCTCAATTCCAGAAGCCGAGAACAGAAATACATTAAGAAGAGCGGCTGCCGTGAAGCCTGTCAACAACCTCACTTACATTTCAGGCCAAAGGACTGAGGACATCGGAGACGCAGAAACTTCCCTGTAGAAGCCGCGTCACGTAGTAAAAATGAGATGTGTGTCTTTCGAGATGTCGGCAGGTGCGATCGCCGGGCGATCACGGGCGATCGCCGGGCATTCCTCCCCACCGGTTACACACGTACGTCTCATCTGAGGAAATTCTAAAGCTTTCGACTTTCACTTCGGATTTCTTTGAGGAAAGTTTTACATTTACATAACATCTTGTAGCAATTTACAGCTACATTGTATTTCTCCTCCACTCACACTCAAAGCTAAATCCTGATTTCTGGTTTCCTGTTACCATAGAGCATTATGGGAGCTGATGGGAAAAATACAAAGCCAGAGCTTAACTATCTGGTCACATGATCGCCAGGGGGGGGGGGGTGCAGACTATTTTTTTAAAGGAAAAACAGCAAAACTTTATATGTAAATGTAGAACAAAAACAATATAATTTGGGATCAGTATAAATTAATTAAAGGAACAGAACTCAAAATTTTATGTAGATTCAAACTGGGAATTGTAAAAATTGGAGCTAACCATTTAAACCTCCACGGTGATTTGGATCCCATACTGCGGGGTATAAAGTAGTCCATACATAGTGGATAAGAGAGGACGGTACATGGGTTGATCATACAACAGATTGTTTATATAAATGATCTTCCCAAAACAGGTTAGATGGCATTGGCTGTTAAAGTTGCGCAAAGGCACCTGTGAGACATTGACAGGAAGAGTTGTTGAGGGTTGCTATATTTCTCCAAGATTCCTCTCATACGTGTATTAGGCTCCAGGAAGCATCGGACTTATCTGGGGAAAGCCGGATGAGAATAAAGGAATCCAGGAAAGCCGAGCAACCTTATTAGGAGTAGTTTTGCTAAGGACTATGGAAATTCCTACGTTCGGGCATGGATTTTTATGGAATGATGGGCAGGTGGGTAGTGGGGTCTGTCATTCCCTTCCTGGCCAGTATGGGGTCTTTCTCTGAAACTTGAGGGGGTCATGTGAAAAGACAGAGAGTGTCTATCTGACGGTCACCTTGCGGTCTGCTGGCCCCCTGCTGGACATTTCATGTTGTGTGAGGGAACACATGGGTTTGGTTTGGTTTCGGGTGGTTGGCGTTCTGCCAGCTGTATAATGAGGGGATAAGCGTGTTTGGGTCGTACGTTTTATTTTGTATTCTGTCGCCACAATAAAGAACAGGATAAGCAGCGGTTTGACCCAGAAGTTCTTTTTCACTGTCTTTGCCTCCCGCTACAGAGATAATTCCCGCACGTCGCACATATCCGACCTGTTCAGTTACCGGATGACTTGGAAAATAAAAAACAGGCCCGTGTGTAAAGAACAATCAATACAATTGCAGAACATGTGGAGGGAAAGAACCAAGACGATGGGGAGAGACGTCCGCCGGAATCTGCTGGACGAGGTCAACGACATGTCCACAGTGTGACAACCATTGGCCAAACCAGTCACAAGCAGCAACTTTAGCCAATTTCTGCACAATTTTTATATTCAGATTCATCTAATATTGCTGGATTACTGCTCTACCTGAGACCCCCCCGGCCGCTTTACACGAGACACCCCGGCCACGTTACGCGAGACACCCGGGCCGCGTTACGCGAGACCCCCTGGGCGCCTTACGCGAGACCCCCGGCCGCGTTACTCGAGACACCACGGTCGCGTTACGCGAGACACCCCGGCCGCGTTACGCGAGACACCCCGGCCGCGTTACGCGAGACACCCCGGCCGCGTTACGCGAGACACGCCGGCCGCGTTACGCGAGACACCCCGGCCGCGTTACGCGAGTCACCCATCACTTAAGATGGACAATGGAAAAGTCCTGACAATGACAGAGGTGGAAGGACCATAGATGAGGCCTATACCATACCTATCACCTATAGAGATCACCGATCTGAGGGTCGTTTTCCTTCCCTCTGGCCCATTTCCTCTCGACATGCCTGTGGATGGGCTCTTCCTGGTGTGATGTTAGTGCTGATCCCCTTCCCCTCTCACAGAATGCAGCCTCACAGACAGAGAAACTGCAGCCCCCTCCTCCCGAGCTTCTCTTTGCAGTTTTACACTAGATGGATTTTATGGTGACTGAGGAGATTCGTGAACAATCAGGGAAAGAGGAACTAAAGGCTGCCGGAAGGTGGGGGAGAGGTCACATCCCCCCTAATAACATATAGTACAAAGTTTCATGTATTCATATTTATTACCTATTTATGCAAACCAAAAATGTATAGGTATATAACAACAGCTGCCCATACCACCATCTTTACATTTACCAATTAAAACCTACAAAAATTGTTGAATAATTTTGTAAATCCTTAACTTTGAGTTACATTACAACCTATACGATAGTCACATTAGAAACGGTTTTCATGTTCTGCTGGTTGCCCTTGGAAACAGACAGCAGTTTGTTCTCACTGCGCTGTCAGACATGTGACCGGATATTTAACTGCGGAGATGTTATGTTAGTTCCCATAATACACTGCTCTCTGGTAACAGAACTGCAGCAGAATTATTCATTTTAGGACATTTTTCTGTATCCACTGAGGCCAAATTGGGGAATCCAATTATTTATTTCTGAAAAGGTAATCATGGCAAAAAAATCAAAACGGGTTCCCTTTTAGTACTCGCCAGCTCAAGCCACATCCCCCCCCCCCCAATCCCATGCATACCCCATAATTACCAATGTTGTGGTGCCTATTAAGAGGGGAAGCGCTGCACAAAATCAGAAAACCCATGGAAAAAGGAAACGGGAGACCCCAAACCGGGGCCGTCATCTGCAAGTTACGCTACGGCAGCTACAGGGGCTTCCTCCAATCCCACGTGGGAGTTGGGTTGGACATGTTGGACACGCGTCTTGGCATCCCATCAATGTAAAATATTATTTGTCCTCGCGGTTCACACTGGCAGACGCCGCCTGATTCAGCAAGTGCTTCCCATCAAATAAGTCAAGTCAGCGGCTGGAAGAAACGCGATTTATCCTCGGAGAACAATGTCAGCCGCTCGTCTTGAGACGAGTCCTCTAATTTCTCACTCTTGTTTTGACACAAACATTCTGATTGAGAACACAAACACTGTCTACGTGAGCGACTGGTGAATGGCGGCGGCGAGGCAGGAGAGCGCGGAGGATCCTGAAATGTTCGCAGCGTGAAGGAAATTGGCAGAAGCCACAACAGCTTGTTTGCAATTGGCCAACCGTGGACTTAAAAGGGGTTCTTAACGTCTACACACACAACTGTGTAATCATGAGATTAAAAAAAAAAAAGAAATTTGGAACATTGTAACAGTTATCAGATCTCGGAATGTAAATGATGGATATTTTTACTGCGGTGGCCGTGGCAACGTCCAGAGACGCACACGTATGATGTATAGGTGAGGCTTGTGCAGTGGTCTCCCGGCAAAGGACTGTGGCGTAATAGAAAATAAAAGACGACCTTCCAATCGCACTGCAGTCCCATCAGAATACGATTGGTTTGATCCCCGCTCCTTCTAGTAACTTTCTGTCTCCCACTCCCCTGCATTCCCCTCCTCCCATCACTGCCCCCAATCACATACAGCTCTGCCCTTACGAAGATCATTACATTAGAAAACAGCTCACTACCCCCCCCCCACTACTCTTCTGAAATACTCTGTGATGCTGTGGAACCATGCAACTTCCACATTTTTCAATTTTCTTCCTCACATCATGACACTGCCCCTGTCACTGTCATCACTAACTTCATCACCCACCTAAGTGGACAGGTCACGGTTAACAAGATCAGCACTCTCTGCTCCTGAAATACTCTGTGTTGCTGCAGAACCCTGCCACATTTTTCCATTCCCTTCCTCCCATCACGACACTGCCCCCATCCCACACAGCCCGGCCCTTACAAAGATCATTACATAAGAACACAGGTCACTACCCCCACAAGATCATCACACTACTCTTCTGAAATACTCTGTGTTGCTGTGGAACTTGCCCCTTCCACATTTTTTCATTCCCTTCCTCCCATCAGGACACTGCCCATGTCATATGCAAAACTGTCATCACATAAGTGGACAGGTGACGGTGATCAACAAGACCAGCACACTCTGCTCCTGAAATACTCTGTGTTGCTGTGGATCTCTACTCCTTCGGCTGTTTTTCCATTCCCATTTTGCATGCAGTGTTGTTATTTTTAAACAGTGTCTGGGACCCCCCCACTTATCTCCATTCATCTCCTCACATCATGACACTGCCCCCCACAATATCAATAGACTCCTCGGCTTAAATACTCTGTGCAACTCACCCATGATGCTGCATTTATACTTCATGGATGCTGATATCTTGCAATTTCCATGATCTATTAATTGGAAATACTCTGGACTGTCCCTCTAAACAAGTTCCCTCATAGTGTTTCTTCAGTTTTTCCCCCATTGCCGCTGTTTAATGGAATAAAATCCGATCACGACACTAAATCCCAAAATTACATTTCAAGTCTAGTTGAGTCTTTGTACAAGGATTCCGAAAAACACAAGTCCTGATCCCCGGGTTTAGGCTGGAAGCCGGCATTGTGTGGTGGAGGTGATAGACTTGTCACTCATTTTAACTATTTATCTGGCGCCCAGAAGTTTCCTGTCCACGTCTCTGCGTCTGAGCGTCACTTTACAGTCTGGGGACTCTCGTGTCTTTGGCTTTGGTATAGACGGATGGTTTCAAGACAGCAAGGTTGTCATGGTAACATGGTCCCAGATTGCGCTGGGACAATTTCCGATCGTCATTAACTAGTTGCTGTATTCGGCAATGACTTCTGATGCTTCATTAAGAATCCAGTCATTGGAATCATGAAGTGAACTCTTAATTACAGGTCTGCACCACCCAGGAGCATTATACGACAGGTAATGACCCTCACCGCCGGCTATTATCTGCTAATGGCCGTCATCAGTATATAGAAACAAACCATTAACATTAGGACTGCAATGTGATCCGATCAGTCAGGTGTGTAGAGGTGACATCCATCTTAGGAAATGGGACTTCATATTGATTTCAGCAGTCGGGAAATTTATTGGTTTCCAGTCCAGGTAAGAATCGTGACGCCACGGACACCAGAAAATTCAGGACTTTCACGTAATTTGGCAAAAATAATTTAGTTATTAAATCAGCCACAAAAACCTGTGAAACTGAACAACCAAAAACTTCTGGAACAGGACCACCAAAGGGCACCATCTTCTGGGTTGGGTGGTAAGGCTACCATCTTCTGGGTTGGGTAGTAAGGGCACCATCTTCTGGGTTGTGTGGTAAGGACACCATCTTCTGGGTTGGGTGGTAGGGGCACCATCTTCTGGGTTGGGTGGTAAGGGCACCATCTGAGTTGCGTGGCAGGGGCACCATCTGAGTTGGGTGGTAGGGGCACCATCTGAGTTGGGTGGTAGGGGCACCATCTGAGTTGGGTGGTAGGAGCACCATCTGAGTTGGGTGGTAGGGGCACCTATAGATCCCCTGTAATGATGGGCTAATGGATATTTGCCCACTAATTAGGCCAAAGCCTGTGGTGCATCTATAAGGGGTGCATGGGTTGAGTGAATAGTCCCTGAGGGGGGCCCCAAAGGGCCACATAGTAGAGCAGCAGTACAATAATTAGTATGTAATAGCTCGTGGGGCTCTGATACACATTTTGCACCGGCCCCCGGAAGTGTAGATGATAAAGGTAGCGTGCTCCGAGGACAACTTCTGGTTGAGGAACACCAAAGGACACCGTCTTCGGTAATGGGTGGAAGTGGCAACTGTAGACCTCAGAGCTGATGAACTCCTGGGCATTTGACTATTGCTGACCCAATAATTAGGAAACACTCAAGTGGCCAAAGATAGTGGTGTAGCTATATGGGGTGAAGGGGCTGGTGCCAGAGAAGACCACATAGGAGGGCATCAGTATTTTAATCATTACGTGATGGTTAGTTGGGCCATCATACAGCATTTGCAGTAGGGCCAAGAAGCGTCGAGGCTTCCAGTGCCAGCGTGCCACAGCGATACCATCACAAGCTCATTAGTACCCCCTATATCTAGTCTGTATGACTGACAACTTCCAGATAAGAGTCCATCAAATGACACTTCCTTCTGGGATGGGTGATAGGAGCACCTATAGACCCCTGATCCGATGGTCTCTTAGGTAATCGCCATCTGTCAACTCTCTAATTAGGACTCGTTCAAGTGGCCAATGGAAGTAGCGTAGCTATAGGGGGTGCATGGGTTTCAGATGCACCTGAGCCCTGGCGCCTGTTGGAGGCCACATAGAAGCAGCAGTCCTTTAAATGGCAAGGGGTTATTTCTGGGGCCCTGATACAGACTTTGCACTAGGGTAGAGGAGTACATTAAAGCTGCTGGGCCCCAATGCAAAATCTGTTGCATTGCAGCCCCCCCCCAAGCACTGGTCTCCTTATATGAGGCCAAATAACCTTTGAGCGACCTTGGGCTCCAGGGCCCAGATGAGACCACAACCTTTGCACCTCCGATAGTTATGCCCCTGCACTAGCGCCATGAAGCATCAGGGTATTCTTGTAGGTAACAGAGTTATTGGATGTATCTGCGCTTTATAAAACCTGGTTATATTTATCAAAGCTATAAACAATGTAATAACCTGAACGTAATAATAATAACACAATCCGGTTATGGTAAAAACATATTTCACTTTCAATCTAAGCTCCTCTCCGCAGCAATAGTCACATTTATTAAGAACGACGCGATCCTCTGATTACCTCTATGCAACGCTACATTTCATTTTATGCCGTGATAACGCAGTCCTGTGTACAAATGTATCGCCTTTCAGGCGGGATCAATAAACCGCGCCATACTCATTAAACCCAATCTAAGAGGTTTGGGGAGTGTTTGGATATTTCCTCTAGGAACAGGTAGAATATAAAGTATAAAGCTCATTATGTATCAGAATCAACAACGCAGCAAACACTTGTATCAACTGAAGGGCGAGGACGACGTCACGGTGCGGAATGGCAACACAAGGAATGTTACTTACAGTATACACACATTTATATTACTGTCTAACAAATGGAACTCTGCACTCCTTATAACAGTAGTCTCGCGGTGTAGTCTGGACCTCCCCCTATCACATCAGTCTGTCTGTGTAGTCTGGACCTCCCCCTATAACATTAATTTGTCTGTGTAGTCTGGACCTCCCCCTATAACATTAATCTGTCTGTGTGGTCTGGACCTCCCCCTATAACATGAATTTGTCTGTGTAGTCTGGACCTCCCCCTATAACATGAATTTGTTTGTGTAGTCTGGACCCCCCCCCCCCCCCCCTATAACAGCAGTCTGGTTGTGTAGTTTGGACCTCTCCCTATTACAGAAATCTGGCTGTGTAGTCTGGAGCTCCCCCTAAAACAGCAGTCTGGAGCGCCCCCTATAACAGCGGTCTGGCTGTGTAGTCTGGAGCGCCCCCTATAACAGCAGTCTGGCTGTGTAGTCTGGAGCGCCCCCTATAACTGCAGTCTGGCTGTGTAGTCTGGAGCGCCCCCTATAACAGCGGTCTGGCTGTGTAGTCTGGAGCGCCCCCTATAACAGCGGTCTGGCTGTGTAGTCTGGAGCACCCCCTATAACAGCAGTCTGGCTGTGTAGTCTGGAGCGCCCCCTATAACTGCAGTCTGGCTGTGTAGTCTGGAGCGCCCCCTATAACTGCAGTCTGGCTGTGTAGTCTGGAGCCTCCCCTATAACAGCAGTATTCCAATACATTTTTTGAGGGTTGCAGCTTGAAGCTCAGGGTCCCGTAAGGATCATATATATTTGATATCCTTTAAGCCCCGCCAGTTACCAGGGCCCAGGTGCCACCACAATCTCTGCACCCCTATAGCTTGACCACAACATGTTATCAATGCAGTTATATACGTCAGTATTCTCCATTGAGCTGATTTTCCTGCCGTCTCCCAATCCTATAGGGCACGCTGATCATTGAGAAATCTCGTTTAATCACGACCACGTTTTTGGCCCAGATCCAATAAGATAAGACAGTTCAAAGTGTCACTTTTCAGCCCAAAATGATCATGTTTGCAGAACTGGGATTTTACGTGTTGCTTAGAAACTGAAGCTTCTGTGAATCCGCACGATGCCTGTCTGCCACTGCCATCCCTGCTGCGAGAGGGGAGGAAGAGCAGGGCATATTCCTAAAACATATGAGACGCATGGCTTAAACCGGGGACTCATATGGTGCGTTCATCTGGAGGGGGGGGGGTCATGTGACTGCTCAATTCCGCAGTGCTGCAAAGATTTGCAAAGGCAACTGCAGCATATAATATAATATATGATGATATAGGAGATGCTGGACTATCCTGTGTATACTGCACCAGTTTATATACAGGGTCCCGCTTAGCTGGCTCTACTCGGACAACGACTGACAATGTGGCTAGAGGCTCAGCTCTGACAGAGTTATTTCCAGAGAAAGGGTTGTCTGAGATTATAAAAACACGGCCATTTTTTCAGAAACAGCGCCACTCTTGTCAATGGGCTGTGTCTGGTATTGCAGCTTTGCTTCCTTTACGTGAGTAGTGCAATACCAGACGCAGCCAATGCACAAGAGTGGCGCTGTTTGTAGAAAAAAAAGAATGGGATTAGGCAATTATGGGCACAGAAGAGGATCACATGGTTAAAAATTTTAGTTTAAAGTTTTGTTTTTTAGCACATATAGAGGAAGGTCCAAAACGTCCTCCTTATGAAGAGTTTAACGTATTATTCCACAATTATAATGTTCTCTGTGTTATCTTCATGCATTTATCAGTAGAAAAAAAATATATTCTGGAAACCATCAACAAGTAGGTTAGGCGATGCTACTTACAGGTCTTAGTACTTTGAGGGCACAAAACTGAATTGTGTGACTAATTAGATCTTTAACACCCTAATTCCACCTGTAATCCAACATATGGATACCCAGGACAGCCGGGCACCAATAATTGAATGATCCAGGCTGCCAAAGTTACTCTGGTGTTGATAAAATACATAAATCAGACACATAGCCTATTCAAAGGTCTACACCCCTGTGCACTCAAAGTACTAAAAAAAGACATTAGAAAACAATAATCTCCATCTGTCAGCAGCAGTTAACTACTTGCTGATGGTTTCCAAGTAGCACTGGATTGTTTTTCCAAAATGAACGGAATAAAAAAAGTTAACTAAGAGAAAATAGAGTAAGAAATAAAGATGCTGCCAAAAGTTAATGAAAGGTGGAGCTTCACTTTAAACACCTCTCTTGCAAAGAAAACTCAATAATGGATTCCTTTATGTGCATGGAGAAGCCGCGACCGTTCGCTCAACGCAGAGACCCGGCATGAAAGAAAGCAGAAAACAAAATTTCCATTTTAAAGACGATGTCACAACAAATGGCTGATGCCTGGCAGCGGATATCAGACCGTGACTTGTCAAAGACAGATACATTTATTAGCTGGAAATCTTATCAAACGTTTATACAGTGACCGGCAACAGATGCAGTCGTAACAAGAGCAGATGGAAGGGAGCGGGTAGCCGAACTGACGGCCATTAGAGAAGGGGATCCTGTAATTGTCTGGCTCCTATAATATATACGGATAACATGTTTCATTTGTCAGGACGCACTGTATGGTGCCGGCATTAAGAAAGAGACAGTATCCAAGAGACTTCCTAATCCAATCACCACCCCCAACTCTATACAATCCAGATAGCTGTGCCTACTGCTAGATACCCATGGTGGAACTGCTTCTCCTACTGCCGTCCTGTAACACAGTCATTATGACTACCTCCAGCCACCACTAGGGGGAGCTCACGGCATACAAACCTGCAGGTTGTATTAAGTGGTTAATTAACCAATGAGACCCAAAGCCCATTCACAGCAGGTCATCAGTGTGCACTCAATATACTAAAGGGAGACAAATAATTAGTATAACAGATTCATAAATAGCTGCTTGTTGACGGTTTCCACATAGCATCAGGAGAGGAGATGAGACAATTTTTCCACTGATTTAATAAACTCTTCACAATTCCTTGGCAATTAGAATACATCAGAAAAATCGACTTAACATGTTTGAGATTAGCTTTGGTGAGCTTTTAGGAGTATACTAGACAATAATTTCTCATAATTTCTATTGTATGGATACATGTTCACTTTAAATGAACATTACTTATCCTATATTGATCTTGAGTTGCATATTATATTCCAGAGCTGTACTCCCTATTCTTCTGGTGGAGTCACTGTGTACATACATTACATTACTTATCCTGTACTGATCCTGAGTTACATCCTGCATTATACTCCAGAGCTGTACTCACTATTCTGCTGGTGGAGTCACTGTGCACATACATTACATTACTTATTCTGTACTGATCCTGAGTTATATCCTGTATTATACTCCAGAGCTGCACTCACTATTCTGCTGGTGGAGTCACTGTGTACATACATTACTTATCCTGTACTGATCCTGAGTTACATCCTGTATTATACTCCAGAGCTGCACTCACTATTCTGCTGGTGGAGTCACTGTGCACATACATTACATTACTTATCCTGTACTGATCCTGAGGTACATCCTGTATTATACTCCAGAGCTGCACTCACTATTCTGCTGGTGGAGTCACTGTGTACATACATTACATTACTTATTCTGTACTGATCCTGAGTTATATCCTGTATTATATTCCAGAGCTGCACTCACTATTCTGCTGGTGGAGTCACTGTGTACATACATTACATTACTTATTCTGTACTGATCCTGAGTTATGTCCTGTATTATACTCCAGAGCTGCACTCACTATTCTGCTGGTGGAGTCACTTTGTATATACATTACATTACTTATCCTGTACTGATCCTGTGTTACATCCTGTATTATACTCCAGAGCTGCACTCACTATTCTGCTGGTGGAGTCACTGTGTACATACATTACATTACTTATCCTGTACTGGTCCGGAGTTACATCCTGTATTATACTCCAGAGCTGTACTCACTATTCTGCTGGTGGAGTCACTGTGTACATACATTTCTTATCCTGTACTGATCCTGAGTTACATCCTGTATTATACTCCAGAGCTTCAGTCACTTTTCTGCTGGTGGAGTCACTGTGTACAGACATTACATTACTTATCCTGTACTGTTCCTGGGTTACAGCCTGTATTATAGTCCAGAGCTGCACTCACTATTCTGCTGGTGGAGTCACTGTGTACATACATTACATTACTTATCCTGTACTGCTCCTGAGTTACAGCCTGTATTATACTCCAGAGCTGCACTCACTATTCTGCTGGTGGAGTCACTGTGTACATACATTACATTTCTTATCCTGTACTGATCCTGAGTTACATCCTGTATTATACTCCAGAGCTGCACTCACTATTCTGCTGGTGGAGTGACTGTGTACATACATTACTTATCCTGTACTGATCCTGAGTTATATCCTGTATTATACTCCAGGCTGCACTCACTATTCTGCTGGTGGAATCACTGTACATACATTACATTACTTATCCTGTACTGATCCTGAGTTACATCCTGTATTATACTCCAGAGCTGCACTCACTATTCTGCTGGTCGTGTGACCTGTACTGTACTGATTTACATCCTGTATTATACTTCAAATCGTGAACGGTTTGTCTAATTGGCAAAACACGAATTGGATGAAATATCTGCTCACCTCTAATCAGGATATTTTGTCATGTTTATCCCAGTGAAAATAATTCATCAAATACTGCAGTTTTTGAAATGGCCACTAGATATCAGCACAAGAAGATATACTTCAGGCTCATTTTACAGCCTACAGTAAAACTTAATGTTATTACCTCCTTATCACAGGTCTGCCTGGGCCAAGATAAGCAGCCTATCAAAGGGGAGAGTGCTGACATATACTGAGTAAGGAGCCAATGTTATCCTTCTCCAAATTGGTCTATACTTACAAATAAATCCTAAAATCTCCTCCATAGGGGTATACACCCACACAGTTCCCCACATGAGGGGGCTTTACTTTGACTAAATAAAATCATATGTGCTGCCTCCGTGACTGATATATTGCCCACCACTACATACAGATATATATACACACACACACACACACACACACACACACACACACACACACAGTACATATATCTGCTGGGTGTTGTAGTTTGCCGCTCACAAGAAGGATCCTGTAATAGTTTATGCTTCCCATAATACATAGAATGAGCCTCTGATTTGAGAATTCCTCTCGGCTTCCAATCTCTTGTGAGATTCCAGATCAACCAGAAAAGTCTTCTCTGCATAATGAGGCCGGCAGTTCTTCTGCATCGTCTGTCAGTGGCTGTCAATGGACTTTATGCTTGAGAAGCTCAGACATCAGTCAGAACGAAGCCCGTGCCGGAGCAGACCGTGATTTCCCCAGCGCACCCTCATTATCCACCTATTGTGCTGCTACAAACCAAAGTATTTACTCTCTGCTGACGCAAGACCAGACCCCTCAAATACAGACCACAGACCAGACCCCTCAAATACAGACCACAGACCAGACCCCTCAAATACAGGCCACAGACCAGACCCCTCAAATACAGACCACAGACCAGACCCCTCAAATACAGACCACAGACCAGACCCCTCAGATGCAGACCAGACCAGACCCCTCAAATACAGACCACAGACCAGACCCCTCAAATACAGACCGCAGACCAGACCCCTCAAATACAGACCGCAAACCAGACCCCTCAAATACAGACCACAGACCAGTCCCCTCAAATACAGACCACAGACCAGACCCCTCAAATACAGACCGCAGACCAGACCCCTCAAATACAGACCGCAGACCAGACCCCTCAAATACAGACCACAGACCAGACCCCTCAAATACAGACCACAGACCAGACCCCTCAAATACAGACCACAGACCAGACCCCTCAAATACAGACCGAAGACCAGACCCCTCAAATACAGACCGCAGACCAGACCCCTCAAATACAGACCACAGACCAGACCCCTCAAATACAGACCACAGACCAGACCCCTCAAATACAGACCACAGACCAGACCCCTCAAATACAGACCACAGACCAGACCCCTCAAATACAGACCACAGACCAGACCCCTCAAATACAGACCACAGACCAGACCCTTCAAATACAAACCACAAACCAGACCCTTCAAATACAGACAAGACCCCTCAAATACAGACCGCAGACCAGACCCCTCAAATACAGACTTCAGACCAGACCCCTCAAATGCAGACCAGAACCCTCAAATACAGACCGCAGACCAGACCCCTCAAATACAGACCGCAGACCAGACCCCTCAAATACAGACCGCAGACCAGACCCCTCAAATACAGACTGCAGACCACACCCCTCAAATACACATCAAAGACCAGAACCCTCAAATGCAGACCAGACCCCCTAAACTAACACAGACCCCAGACCAGACCCCTCAGCAAATACAGACCCCAGACCAGATCCCCATAAATACAGAGGCAAGAACCCAGACGCGTCCCCTTAAATACAGACAACAGACCTAAACAAATACAGACCCCAGAGCCCCTCCAATAAAACAGATCCCAAACCAGACCTCATAAACAAATTAAAAAAACGAATTCCCGGTTTGGTCCTCGTGTCTGAGCTCAGAAAATGTACATCACAGGTTAAATATTGACGTGGTCGAGTAAAAGTGCAGATACTTCATAACCTTAGAGAATGGACATCGGGGAGATTGTGAAAATCGCTGCCCCCACCCCAAAACAACGGCATTAAATAGTGAACATGACCCCAAAATGAATAGAGATTCCAGACTTCTAAACAAATGCAGACCCCAATCCAGACCTCAAGAACAAAGTCCCAGAACTAAACTTCCAAACAAACAGACCCCCTAAATACAGACAGACCGCCAGACCAGCTAAACAAATACAGACTGCCAGACCTACTAAGCAAATACAGACCGCCAGACCTACTAAGCAAATACAGACCGCCAGACCTACTAAGCAAATACAGACCACCAGACCTACTAAGCAAATACAGACCGCCAGACCTACTAAGCAAATACAGACCGCCAGACCTACTAAGCAAATACAGACCGCCAGACCTACTAAGCAAATACAGACCGCCAGACCTACTAAGCAAATACAGACCGCCAGACCTACTAAGCAAATACAGACCGCCAGACCTACTAAGCAAATACAGACCGCCAGAACTACTAAGCAAATACAGACCGCCAGACCTACTAAGCAAATACAGACCGCCAGACCTACTAAGCAAATACAGACCGCCAGACCTACTAAGCAAATACAGACCGCCAGACCTACTAAGCAAATACAGACCGCCAGACCTACTAAGCAAATACAGACCACCAGACCTACTAAGCAAATACAGACCGCCAGACCTACTAAGCAAATACAGACCGCCAGACCTACCAAGCCAATACAGACCGCCAGACCTACCAAGCAAATACAGACCGCCAGACCTACTAAGCAAATACAGACCGCCAGAACTACTAAGCAAATACAGACCGCCAGACCTACTAAGCAAATACAGACCGCCAGACCTACTAAGCAAATACAGACCGCCAGACCTACTAAGCAAATACAGACCACCAGACCTACTTAGCAAATACAGACCGCCAGACCTACTAAGCAAATACAGACCGCCAGACCTACTAAGCAAATACAGACCGCCAGACCTACTAAGCAAATACAGACCGCCAGACCTACTAAGCAAATACAGACCACCAGACCTACTAAGCAAATACAGACCACCAGACCTACTAAGCAAATACAGACCGCCAGACCTACTAAGCAAATACAGACCGCCAGACCTACTAAGCAAATACAGACCGCCAGACCTACTAAGCAAATACAGACCACCAGACCTACTAAGCAAATACAGACCGCCAGACCTACTAAGCAAATACAGACCGCCAGACCTACTAAGCAAATACAGACCGCCAGACCTACTAAGCAAATACAGACCGCCAGACCTACCAAGCCAATACAGACCGCCAGACCTACCAAGCAAATACAGACCGCTAGAATCCCTAGACTATTACAGACCCCAGACAACATAGAGACTCCCATACATATAGAGACAATAACCCAGACCATACCTCTTAAATACAGACCGCAGATCAGACCCCCTAACCAAATACAGACCCCTAGATACAGACCATCATAAAAAATACAGACCCCCTAAATACAGACCGAAGACCACACACCTTAAATGCAGATCTCAGACCAGATCCGTAAACTAAAAAAGGTCCCTAGACAAATACTATCTAAACTAATATAGACCCCCTAAACTAATAGACCACAGACCAAACCCCCTAAACTAATACAGACCCCAGACCAAACTCCCAAACTAATAGACCCCCAGACCAAACTCCCAAACTAATACAGACCACCCAATTCAATATGGACCTGAGAGCAGACGTGCAGTTTCTTACCTCTTCACTCCTAGGACGTTATCGACACTGTCGCCCCCGGGAGTGAAGTGAACTGAGAGGTAAATATTTTGTGAGTATTTTGGCGGATTTGCCCGATCTTCTGGGAGTCCATGGAGTGGTAAATTGCGTTACCTGTGCTCGTCGCAAACAAGAAGCGGTTTCATGACCATCTCAGCTCTTCAGCTCTGCTACATCTGTATTTTGCTGCTTATCTAATTACACCAATCCTCAGGGACTTTTAGTGTGTGACACGTCATTGCATGTTATTTCAGCTTTACGCTGCATTTTATACCACGAGCATCCAGCACTGTGATCCATACTATACAGCTGCATTACTGACCTATACAGTGCACACTACAATAATCCTTCACCGTATAGTTTACTTCGTTACCCGCACTACACCATCTCTTTTTCACTACTCTGCATTTTCCCGTGTTGCTCTATGTGATTGATGACAGGTTACTAACATCTCTTCACTTTGAGAATTTTATTGTAAGTGTCCCAATCCATATACAGTGTGTTTCAGTCTCAGACTACATGAGGGTTTGTTTGTAGTCTGTAACCATGGAGACACCTGGTAGGATTTTTTTTTTAATGAAGACAATTTGCACATTTTAATGAAGACAATTTTAGATGCATGGGTCACAATAAAAATGGTTGCAAAAGTCTACAGAGCAATTTGGCTTCTCTATTTCTCTTTTTGGTTATTGGTTCAGGGGCTAAAAAAAAAGTGAAATCCACATTGGGTGACATTGATCGTAGTTGATGCTTTCCTTTTGGTTGAATTCTATATACTAGGTGAAAAACGTCTATTCATACCGAAGGATGATGGTGGTGGTGGTCACTACAAACATAGAATTGGTTCCAAGGGCAGGAACAGGTTTTATTGGCTGCCCATTTATAAAGGAATAATAAGTACATATCCACTAGGGGGCATCTTAGGACATATAAACAGATTTCTTCCTGTTATTTAGCATTTGACCCTCGCCTGGTAACTGAGGTCCTGCTTAATTAGATGTTCATTAGAAGTGACCTACTTAAAGATTCTTCTCAAGTGAAGAAAATGTCAAACATCTTAACATGCGTTACTATATTTAGACATTTCACACTTACACCGCTGTTCCCGGAGATTGCAGCATTTCTTACTGATAATCGTCTAATTTTATTAAAAATGCCATTTAGCACAGACTCAGTGAGTCTCCCAATATTATCATTATTCATCCTGTACTGATCCTGAGTTACATCCTGTATTAGACTCCAGAGCTGCACTCACTATTCTGCTGGTGGAGTCACCGTGTACATACATTACATTACTTATCCTGTACTGATCCTGAGTTATATCCTGTATTATACTCCAGAGCTGCACTCACTGTTCTGCTGCTGGAGTCACTGTGTACATACATTACATTACTTATCCTGCACTGATCCTGAGTTACATCCTGTATTATACTCCAGAGCTGCACTCACTATTCTGCTGGTGGAGTCACTGTGTACATACATTACATTACTTATCCTGTACTGATCCTGAGTTACATCCTGTATTATACTGCAGAGCTGCACTCGCTATTCTGCTGCTGGAGTCACTGTGTACATACATTACATTACTTATCCTGCACTGATCCTGAGTTACATCCTGTATTATACTCCAGAGTTGTGCTCACTATTCTGCTGGTGGAGTCACTGTACATACATTACATTACTTATCCTGTTCTGATCCTGAGTTATATCCTGTATCTCTTTATTTTATATAAATTTACAAAACATAAACTGAAAAACAAATACATAACTAATTCCATATAACCAAAAAGTCACAACCCAATTCTTATAAACAAATTTTCTTCTATACATCTCTGTATATGAGAAGAGAAAACGATACCAGACCCGGCCACATACACCCCACTCTTATATACTTACATCTACACTTCATCCGAAACTAAACAATAACTAGAATATATACAAACATCATATAAACGTAATCCAAAGTACCAACAGAAAATCCCCCGACCCGCGTCAACCAAGGGCCTAAAGAAACAACATAATAATGATGATAATAATAATAAAACAACAACATAATAATAATAAAATAATAATAATAATAACCCCAAAAATCAAAAATATAATAATACTAATCCCAATTTTTTTTTATTTTTTTTTTTTTATCCTTTTTTTTTTTTTTTTTATATATATATATTTTTTAATCACACTATACACATCCTGACTTTCCCTAACCTTACCCTTCTTACCTAAACTCCACCACCCCAGCCAGCATCTCGCCTCATGTCCTCTCACGTCCGCATTGTCCAGATGCTGGCCCCCACCACCACACCCAACACCCCAGCCCAGCCCCCCGCCCCATGTCCTCCCATGTCCGCATAGTCCGGGGCTGGGTCAGGCAAACCCCCCCCCCCCGACCCCCTCCCAACCTATCTATTAACCCACTTAAGTCTATCCCTATTCTAACAACATTTCTACATTATAATACAATACACGTCACCAACCTGTCCAAATACCAAACCATATACAAAATACACCGTACCCGAAAGCACCAAGTTCGGTCGCTTGTAAACCTTTTTCCTGCCATTTCAATCCTAAACAAAACAAAAATCTTCCAGTGCTTACCTAGCCCATCACCAGATAGAGAGAAGGGAAAGCCCCCCCCAGCTCCCCCCCAGAGGCCAAGGTACCACGTCCACCGCTGCACCCTCCCTATCGCTTGCCCTATCTCCTTACCCTAATACTAACCCTTTCTTGACCCTATTGAAAGCTGACCCTATGCTGACCCTCACCTTTCCCTTATTCCGAGTCCTATCGCTATATTTTTTATTGGTGCCTCAGCGGAACGCAGACCCCCACCTCCAGTTGAGCACCGGTGACGACTCCCCCTCCCTCATGAAGGCAGACACATTAAGGCACCCAAAAGGAAAAGCCCCTCCAAAGACGAGAGGCTTTGGATGCTCCCAATCTGCCAACCTCCAAAGAATGCACCTTCACCAGGTCACCCATGATATTGCTAACAACCTCATCCACTAGGAGGATTTTCTTCTGGGTAGAAACTAGACATCGTGCATTCCACATAAAGTGCCTGACCACTATACTGACTAGAAACAAGGTGCAATGGTCCCTACCACCGAGGTCTCCGAACACTCCATAGGCCCACCCAGCATAGGAGAGGCTGGTTAGGCCTGGCCAACCAATGGAGGCTCCCACCCTTTTGTATACCTCTGTATTGAAAGGGCAATGAAGCAGGAAATGCTCCATGCTTTCCAGCACTCCGCCACACTCCTCCCGGGGGCAATCCCGATCATCAGAGCTTCTGCACTTTAGATTGCCCCTCACATACAGTCTCCCATGGAAGCAACGCCAAGCCAGATCCCAAAACTTCTGGGGAATCCTCGCTGAATTTAAAAGTTTTAATCCCACCCCGAGGTCACTACTTGGGCAGTCTTTGAGCGCCAGGGGCTTCTGGAAGTGGGTCATCAGGACCCTCCTGTCAAGAAATTTTCTCGACATGGTCCTGATCTCCCACACCTCCAGACCCCACCGGCGAACAATCTTCAGCGCCAGGGTGGCATAAGCCGGGAGATGTCCGTGAGGTGTACGCAGGTCTTTCACTTGCCCTCCTCTCTCCCATTCCTGGAAGAAAGGCCGAAACCACCCCCTGCAGGAGGATATCCACCAAGGAGCCCTCTCTTGCCAGAGGTTTGCCAGGTTGATCTTAACAAAGGTGTTCACTAGGAACACCACCGGGTTAACCATACCTAACCCGCCTAGTGTCCTTGGTAGGTAAGTAACCTCCCTCTTGATTAGGTTGAGCCTGTTCCCCCATAACAGCTGGAAGAACAGGCTATAGACCCGAGTCCAGAGAGGTTCTGGCAAGATGCACACACTGCCCAGGTAAAGCAACATGGGCACCAGGTAGGCCTTGGCCAAGTGAACCCTTTCCCTCAGGGTTAAGGACCAACCCTTCCATTGGTCGACCTTCTGGGCAACTAGATTCAGCCTATCCTCCCAGTTCTTCTTGGGGTAATCACCCGGGCCAAATTCGACTCCTAAGATCTTAGCAGACCCCTGAGGCTCTGGAAGGGTGTCCGGGAGATCAAAACCAGGATCTCCTCCTCCCAGCCAGAGACTTTTGCACTTATCCCGGTTGATCTTGGACCCAGATGCCAATGAGTAACGCTCCACTTCCGACATCACCCACTCTGCCTCCCCTCTCGAGGAGACAAAAATGGAGACGTCGTCTGCGTACGCAACCACCCTCTGAGTGGCCTCCGGCCCCTCCAGGCCGGCCCCGACTCCCGCCAATGGCCCACGATCGATCCTTTTAAGAAAAGGATCAATTGCGAACGCATATAGCAAAGGGCTCAAGGGACAACCCTGGCGGACACCAGACCCAACCTCAAAGGGGGTTCCAACCCAACCGTTCACCAGCGCAAAAGTCTCAGCCCCAGTGTATAAGGTCTGTAGCCAATTGACAAACCCCCCCGGTAGGCCGTACCTCAGAAGGACCGACCAGAGGTACTCGTGGTCCACCCGGTCAAAAGCCTTGGCCTGGTCCAAGGACAGGATGTACCCCTCCCACCGACCAGAATTTCCCTGCTCCACTGCCTCTCTGACACTGAGGACAGCACTAAATGTGCTGCGGCCTGGAACAGAGCAATGCTGGACCGGCGAAAGGAGCCGGGATGCAAACTTCACCAGCCGATTAAACAGCACCTTTGCGAGAACCTTTCTGTCCGTATTGAGCAGCGCTATGGGACGCCAATTCTCAATACGGGTCGAGTCTTTACCCTTCGATAAAACGATCAAGGCCGACCTCCTCATTGACATTGGCAAAGTACCCGAGGAAAGGCACTCATTAAACACCTCAGTCAAGAGGGGAACTAGGGTTCCTTTAAAAGTCTTATAAAACTCGGATGTTAAGCCATCCGGCCCTGGCGATTTTTTGAGGGCAAGCCCATCAATCGCCAATCCCACTTCCTCTTCCTTGATCGAATCTATCAAAACACCGAGAGAGGGGTCTACCCCTGGCTCAGGGATGGTTTCAGCCAGGAAAGCCGACATCTCGTCTCGGTTTGGATCTTGCTTCCCCAAGAGGTGCGAGTAGAAGGATCTGACGACCTCCAAGATCCCTGATTTGGATCTCTTCAGAGATCCTGTACTATCAATCAGTCCTGTCACAACCTTACGACTCACTGACATCTTACAGTTCCTGTAGGGGTCGGGCGAGCGGTACCTCCCGAAATCCCTCTCAAGAACTAAAGATGTGTGCCTATCATACTGACACCTCCTGAGCAAAGCTTTCACCACGGAGATCTCCTCCCCACTACCCCCGGTTGAGACCAGATGTTCGAGTTTCCTCCTCAGTTCCTGATATAGGCGGTACCTACTCATGGACCTGAGGCTCGAGAGCCTGCGGAAAAATCCTGCCACCCGGACTTTAAACAACTCCCACCACTCAGACTTAGTACCACTGAGATCCAACAAAGGTACCTGGCTCTGAAGAAAATCCTCAAAGGCCTGTCTTATCTCCGCTTCTTCCAAGAGAGTAGAATTCAGCCTCCATATACCTCTTCCCATCTGGAGGGACTCTGCAATGTTCAAAGAGAAAATAATCATACAGTGATCGGAGAACTCCACCTCAACAACGGACACTGGTGAAGAGATGGCTTCCTCCTTCAAAAAAAACCTGTCTATCCTAGACCTACAACTACCTCTACGATAGGTGAAACCCGAGTGGCCTGGGGTATGCCTGATGTGGATATCCACCAGGCGAGCATCGCTAACTATATTTTTTAATGCTACACTATCGTAGGTCAATTTTTTATCTCCGGAACCTCCTCTATCTCGGGGTCTCATGACAGTATTGAAGTCCCCTCCAAAGATAACTTGTCGACCTGAAAAAAGGAAAGGCTTAATCCTCATGAAGAGACTTTTACGGTCCCATTTGCTCTGGGGTCCGTATATATTGATTAGTCTTAATTCCTGTCCCCTCATGAGGACATCTAAGATCAAGCACCTCCCCATTTCTAACTCAATCATCCGTCGGCATGTTACCGGTGCGGTGAAAAGGACCGCCACTCCGCTATAGGGCTCAGCCGCAAGAGACCAGTAGGAGGGCCCGCGTCGCCACTCCCTCCTAGATTTAACGACGTCTGCCAAAAGTGACAGCCTGGTCTCCTGCAAAAACAAAATGTCGGCTTCAACTCGGCCAAGAAAATCAAAGGCTGCAAATCTCGCCCTATCTGACTTAATGCTGGCAACGTTAATTGATGCCAGCGTCAACGGAGTGGGTGCCGCCATCATGGATGTTTGAGTTAGACGGCTTTCTTCTTCCCACCCCCCCCTCTATCTGATGAGGACCCCCCTTCTTTGCCTCGCTTCTTGCAAACTGAGGAGTCCATATTCACCACCCTATTCCCATCTTCATCCCCAAGTACCGGGTCAACCTCCCCCTCTGGGGGCAACGGCCCCTGCAGCAGGGGAGGCTCAACGACTCTAGGGTGCCCTACCATGCCCTCCCTCTTAGTATGAGAGGCTGGAATGTCCACGAGAGCATGGTATCGATCAGTAGAGCGCACCAGGGGGGTACAGGATTTACCTTCCTGGGCCAGGGCGGGGCCAGATGTATTTGGCCCTTGGGTTTTGCCCGGTGTCCCTTTTGCTGTAGGCTGAGTCCTCTCTTCCTCTCCCACACTTTCATAGTGGGAGGACTGAGAGTCCTCAGCCCTCTGCTCCCTTTGGATCCTCCTCATCTCCCCATTCAATTCGGCCTCCCCAGGGGCATCAGATTCAGGGGGGGCATCCAGATCCGAATCAGAGGTTGTCCCAGTTTCCTGGAGCGCCCTCCAAATCCTCTCCTTCCTTCGCTTCTCCGCCCTTCTCTGGCGAGAAGGGGGACCCTTCTTTGCATTCTTCCCTTGCCCCTGTGCCCCATCGTCCCTGCCCGCACCCTCACCCACAGAGGCCTCCCTCCTTTCATCCTCCGCAGGTTTGGAACAAGCATTGACAATAGAGCGAGGACACCGACTGAACGGGTGACCTAAGTCACCACACAGGTTGCACCGAATACGGTCACACGATGCGGCTAGATGACCAATCCCCCCACAATGAGCACACTTCTGCACCTTGCAGCCTGCACTCAAATGTGAGGGGTCGCCACACCGGTGACACAACTTCGGCTGCCCCTGGTAGAAGACAAGGATCCGATCTCTTCCCAGGAAAGCAGATGATGGTATGTGGGACACCGTCTGTCCCAGACGCTTTAGTTTAACCATGAACGTCCAGGCCCCTGACCAGATGCCAAACTCATCCATGTTCTTCCGTGGCATCTCTACTACCTCTCCGTACCTTCCCAACCAGGTCATGATATCAATACAAGAGAGTGACTCATTACGGGTAAGAACGGTCACTCTCTTGGGACCACTTTGGCGAGAAATTGCTTGTGCAGCAAAGTCTCGCCAGCCAGGCTCGTCCTTCATCAGCTCGTAGTTCCCCCAGAAGACCTCAAGGCCCCCTAGGTGAACAAAGCTGATGTCAAACTCGACCGAGCCATGAGGATGTATCAAGGCAAAGATGTCACTCGCCTTGAAGCCCATCCCCAGCAGCAGCTCCACCACCCTCTTTCTGGGAGGGCACGCATCATTGCCACGCCACCGGAGACGGACCACATTCCTCCTGGCTACAGCCTGCCCGGCTGTTGGGAGCGACCACTGATCTCCTCGTTGCTCTCGGAAGGCATTTAGACCATATCTGTCTATCCAGAAAGACAGGTCCTTCTGCACTCCCCCTATGGTTAGGGTTTGCTTTCCCTCTCTTAAAGCGTCCAAGAGACGTTGTTGCAAGTTACCGTCCCCGGACCTTGAGGATGAAGATGGGTGGGCCCGCTGTCCCCCCGCTGCCACACCAGCATAAGACCTGCCGGATGTCACAGCAAGAGGAGCGCCAGGCCCATTGCCCCTGGTTGATACCCCATCCCCACCACCCACCACCTCACCACCTACAGACACAGCACTCAACACCCCATTACCAGCAGACACTCCAGCAACTTTATTTACAGACACCTGCATACCCCCAGCAGTTCCCACATCCACAGCCGCAACTTTTTTATTTAACCCACCAGGTCCCCCTGCAGTCATCCTTCTGGCCAGGCCTGGTTCTATGTTATGTATTTTTTCTGTACATTTTGTGTGGGTAGACACTGCTTCAGTCTCCGCATCATCAGGCACCTTTGCAGGGACGCCACCAGATGTTATAAGCGGTGTCCCCGCTGTGCCCTCCGCCTCATTAACCTCCATCTTTTCTATGTGCGGAACATTTTTGGGAAAGGGGCCACCGCCGCCCCCGACGCCAGCAGCCCCCTTCTCGCCTACACCACTTTTCAGTGATGCGGACGAAGGAGCCACTGATGTCACTGGAGCCGCCTCCGGCGCCGGACCACTCCCCCCTCCCACAGAGGAGTGGCCAACAGAGCCGGAGCCCCCTCTGTGACCGCCCTTGTCCGGAACGTCTGACGGCTTTACTGCGACACCGACAGACTTCCGGCTTTCAGACACCACATCCGGTTTCTGGTTTACCCGTTCTCCAGACCGCTGACTCGCATCAGAGACCAGTTTCCCGGGCTCGCCATTAACCGGACACGGGGACACACCCCCTGGCGTCACCAGGCCACCAGTACCGCCCCCTTTGCAGGGGTTGGCGTCCGGCGCCATTTTGACCACCACGTGTTCTAATGCCGGACCCGTAACACTCTCCCCGCATTCCCGCTCCAGCCCCACTGCAGAGGCTTGAGCTGGGGGTCTTGCGGGACCTGCGCTCTGATCCTGACTTGCATCAGGCTCAGAGCACAGGAAGGATCTTGCTGTGTACACCATTTTAAATGAACCTTCAGCAGATTTTTTTTCCTTTGTCTTTTTTTTCTTCTTAAATTTTTTTTTTCTTTTGCTTTTCCTCCTCTGCGGGTAACTCTGCACCGAAACAAAATCCCTGGAAGGATACCGGCGACTCCACATTACGGATCTGTGTGAGTAATCCTGGAGGCCGCTCACTGTCAGTATCAAAACTCTCCTGATTTCTCCCAGCTGTGAGTCCACCCTCCTCCTCCTCACTGCTCCTGGGTGCCTCAGAATCTGTGCCTTCTCTGGACTTTGCATTCTCATGCTCCATTGTCTCCACCACATTTTCCTTTGCTGTGTCTGGGGCTCTGCTGTCTTCCTCCACACATTCTATTTTTATAGGTTCTGCCATCTCGGCAAACCTCTCTTCATTTTTTAATTTTTCACCAAACACCCCTCCGCCTGCCAAAATCTCCTCACGTCTCTCTTCCACTTCTTTTATTTCCTCCAACAAGGATTTCACGTTTAAAAGGTATCGGGACCTCTTACCTCCTGAGGCTTTTGCAGCTCTTCCTCTGGCGACCGCCAAGTCCGCACGGAGCCGTTGCAGCGACTTCCTGAGGTCCCGATACTCCTCCAACCGCATAGCCAGACGGGAGCTGAAGTTCTCCACCGTCTCTCCGGTCCTCAGCTGTCCCCATTCCTCCACACGACCGTCATCCAAATGTCCGGACGGCGCTGGTCCTTCTCCAGATGACAACACCTCGATCACCCTGCCGGACCGCGTCTCCATACCCTTATCCAGGGTTCCAGCGTCAGGGGGAGCCAGGACAGCCTTGCCCCGAGATGATCTCCTCACCCCCGCGACTGTTTGCATATTCCCAGCCAGCTGGGATGACCCTCTACCCCCCGCTGGCATGCTCCGGGAGGTAGAGGTCTGAGGCTCCATCCTAGGATGGAACCCCCCTCAGGGTACTTTCCAAGCCCAGGCAGATGGTATGAGGCCTGGGCAGATAGAATAAGGAAAGTCCCTGGATCCAAGGCCTGCACGGTAGTCTCAGCAGCTCTCTCCACACCTCCTACTCCACCCACTCCAGAGCTGCACTGACTATTCTGCTGGTGGAGTCACCGTGTACATACATTACATTACTTATCCTGTACTGATCCTGAGTTACATCCTGTATTATACTCCAGATCTGCACTCACTATTCTGCTGGTGGAGTCACCGTGTACATACATTACATTACTTATCCTGTACTGATCCTGAGTTACATCCTGTATTATACTCCAGAGCTGCACTCACTATTCTGCTGGTGGAGTCACCGTGTACATACATTACATTACTTATCCTGTACTGATCCTGAGTTACATCCTGTATTATACTCCAGAGCTGCACTCACTATTCTGCTGGTGGAGTCACTGTGTACATACATTACTTATCCTGTACTGATCCTGAGTTACATCCTGTATTATACTCCAGATCTGCACTCACTATTCTGCTGGTGGAGTCACTGTGTACATACATTACATTACTTATCCTGTACTGATTCTGAGTTACATCCTGTATTATACTCCAGAGCTGCACTCACTATTCTGCTGGTGGAGTCACTGTGTACATACATTACATTACTTATCCTGTACTGATCCTGAGTTACATCCTGTATTATACTCCAGAGCTGCACTCACTATTCTGCTGGTGGAGTCACTTGTACATACATTACATCACTTATCCTGTATTATACTCGTTCTGTACAGTTCTTGTATAAATCGATCACATGATTCCGGTCTTAGAACTTTCTGTAGCACTCAGAATTCCGCTGGCACCATCTCCAGTGTCTACGTCTCTTCTCCAGTCCTATACAATCTAATAGATCTGATTAGCGCTGGCGCTTGATGATCAATTAATTAGACGCCGCTCTATCCAGTTCTTTGTTGATGTAGAAAGCAATTAAGAAAATTCTGCATTCAATTAGATTACTTTGCTCTTCCTTTTAAGATTTTTAAGTTTCTAAGTAAACACAGAGAAGACGGAAGGTTCGGCCCCCTCAGAAGGATGGATATTATTATCTGGGAACTGGATGACAAACATTAATTAGTGACTTCGCACTTTGTCTGACTTTTTTATTCCCCGTAGATTTAATGGTTTTGCGCTTAAAGAGGTTTTGCAATCCGTTATTTTCATTGTTCCAGTGCATGTGAAATAAAAAAAAGAAATAACTTTGTGGATACTTTATTAATTATAATTTTACCGTTTTGTGTATACAGCCCCTATGCTGACCGATGGTTACAGACTACAAACAAACCCTGTGTACTCTGTTCCTGCAGTTATATGTTACTTCACTTCCACTCCGCTCTAGCTTGGCTTTACAAGGCTGACGTCCATGCACTGCAGCCCCTTCACTTTAGTAATCAGGGGGGCTCCTAACAGTCGGACCCCCAGTGAAAATACCTTATCTTATAAAGTTGTGGAAAAACTCTATTTCTCCTATGCACCATGATTACGGCTCTAGGTTTACCTGCAGTCCCATGTAAAAACATAAATATCACCATATCTTGTTTCATTTGACAAACTCAGCTCTGCTACATCTTCAGCAAAGATTCTTGTTAATGATTCTAGCTAAGTGATGCTTGATAATGATTATATGTATTATTTCTACGCACTAAAATAACCAGTCCCAACCAATGGAAATCAGTAGCACGTGCGCCGCAAAACAACTGCAGGATTGCTACAACCGTGACATAACCTCAGTGTGTGGCCGTGTAGTCCCTGTTTTTCCCATTTGAAATGCAATTTACCTTCAGTGGGTAGATTTACTATACGCTGGAGACAAATACTTGAGTAGCAATTCCATAATATACGACTGTTATAGGCATTACTCCCATCATCTGGATCCACAGACTGTAGACTACCATAGAGACTGCTATAAACAACATTCTGCAGTCTGCTGGCGGATATGGACGTTTCATGTTGTCAGGTCACCCCCACAACTATAGCGAAGGATTCTGATCATGTAAGGGGATTACTATTTAAGCAATTCTGTATAATGTATTTGCTTCGTTGTATTGAAACGTACGGCTGCGGTGTTATAGGATCCAATTATACGAGATGAACTTAGAAAGAGACAGCAATCACTACACCAGGGGTCTCCAACCTGTGGCTCACCAGCTGTTGTCAAACTACAACTCCCAACATCAGTGGCGGACACAGACTGCAAAAGGCCCCTGTGCAGATAATGTGCCAGGGCCCCCCCGCCCCCCCCCAATACCGACAAAGTTACCTAAACATATATATGCATATAAAAATAAACCTTACTAATAAAAATTATGAAGGAAGATTTATATTGTACATTTTATTACCAGTTTAGAACACAAGTAACACATTTTTTTCCGGGTTAAATTCTTATCTAAACTAAGTCCCTAAATGTGGGCAAAGAAAATGAAAAACCTATACTCACCTCCTCCGGCGCCTCCGTTCCCCCTCCGCAGCCCCTATCCCTTTCTGTGTTTACAAAGCTGCTGTGGTGACGCGCGGTCGATGGCACATGACCGCTGCAGCCAATCAATGCCCTCAACAGCGATTTGCTGTGGAACTACTGTCCTCAGCAGCACACCAATGAGGAGTTATTGGCAGCAGCGGTCACGTGCCATCGGCAGCGCGTCACCAGTGCAGCCTTGTACACTTGTAACACAGACCGAGACAGGAGGATGGGGGCTGCGGCGGGTGAACGGAGGCGAGGGAGGAGGTGAGTATAGTTTTTTTATTTTCTTTGCCCACATTTAGAGACTTAGGTTAAATTGAATCATTGAATATAACACAAAGCACTCATGCAACTGAGATGCAATAATTTAGATGATCTTATCATGCTTAGCTTACTGCACTGTTACCTATCAAGCAGGACTGAATCTCAAGATATCTACAGAGGGGGCTGTATGGCGTTATCTACAGGGGGGACTGTATGGCGCTATCAACAGAGGGGGCTGTATGGCGTTATCTACAGGGGGGACTGTATGGCGCTATCAACAGAGGGGGCTGTATGGCGTTATCTACAGGGGGGACTGTATGGCGCTATCTACAGAGGGGTCTGTATGGCGCTATCTACAGGGGGGTCTGTATGGCGCTATCTACAGGGGGGACTGTATGGCGCTATCTACAGAGGGGTCTGTATGGCGCTATCTACAGGGGGGACTGTATGGCGCTATCTACAGGGGGGACTGTATGGCGCTATCTACAGGGGGGACTGTATGGCGCTATCTACAGAGGGGGCTGTATGGCGTTATCTACAGGGGGGCTGTATGGCGTTATCTACAGGGGGCTGTATGGTGTTATCTACAGGGGGGACTTTATGGCGTTATCTACAGTGGGGTCTGTATGGCGTTATCTACAGGGGTTCTGTATGGCGTTCCCTACAGGGGGGGTCTGTAGGGAAAGTCATACAGCCCCCCCCTGTAGGGAACGCCATACAGACCCCCCTTTAGGGAACGCCATACAGACCCCCCTGTAGGGAACGCTATACAGCCCCCCCTGTAGGGAACGCTATACAGCCCCCCCTGTAGGGAACGCCTTACAGCCCCCCCCTGTAGGGAACGCTATACAGCCCCCCCCCTGTAGGGAACGCCATACACCCCCAATCACTCAAAAAAATGCGACCTACAGTGTGAAAAGACAAAAGACATGTATCCCCTATCCACAGGATAGGGGATACATGTGTGATCGCTGGCATTGATAGGGAGAGCGGGGGACCGAAAGTCCCCCGAAGTTCTCCATCACTCACCTCTGACTTCCGGTGTCTGCGCAGCTCAAGTGTGACCGGCGCTCCATTCATTTCTACGGAGCTGCCGACACAGACCCCGGAAGTCCGAGGTTTGTGATGGAGAACTTCAGGGGACTTTCGGTCCCCCGTTCTCCCTATCAATGCCAGCGATCACACACGTATCCCCTATCCTGTGGATAGGGGATACATGTCTTATGTTTAATGGCAGAGCGGGGAGATACTCCCTGCTCTGCCGTAGTGTTCCGTGGCATCGCGCTGTAGCAGCCATAGCGGCAGCTAGCGGAGATTCCGGCCAAGGTGGGGGCCCGTGCCGGCAGGTGACGCGGGCCCCCTCATGCCGCGGCCCCGTAGCAGCCGCTACGGCTGCTATAGCAGTAGTTACGCCCCTGTGTTAGGGGGAGTTCACACTGAGGTTTTTTTCGCGAAAAACGTCAGAAAGTGCCTCCCATTGAAATCCATGAAATTTTTCCTGCGAGCAGTAAAAACCGCATGCGGGAAAAAGAAGCGCAATGCCCTTTCTTCGGGCGTTTCTGTCTCTGACTTCCCATTGACAACAATGGCAGGCAGAAAATGCGTTTTTTGCTGCGTTTCCCTGCCCACGGCCCGATGGCCGAAAAACGCCACAAAAAAACGCAATGAAAAACGCGGGAAGTGTTCTACCGGCAGGTCAAAATATGCCTCAAAATTCCGGAAGGAATTATGAGGCAGATTTTTCTACATAAAAACTTCTCCCTTCTGACATGAACTTTTTAACTTCATCTACCTGTCCTCTGCAGTCTGCACGTCCTCCACTCGTCCTGTGTCTGTCCTCCGCTCATCCTATGAGTTCTCCGGCAGTCCTGACTGTACTGTCCAGCCGCCCGAAGTCTTACGTCGCACCGCCCCCTGTCCTCTCCCCTGCCTGAGCGCTCCTCCTACCACCAGCATCGCCGTCCTGTCCTATTCATCTGTGCCAGATTGGCAGTGCAGTGTAGCGGCTATCACCGGGCCCGGGCACCCGCCCCCTCCCTCCCGATTGGTAGTGCAGTGTGGCGGCTATCACCGGGCCCCCGCCCCCTCCCTCCCCTCATGCCTAGTGTTGTGATGCTACTAGGCATGAGGGGGCCCGTGCCGCCAGGCCTGGTACATAAAATGTAATGTGCCTGTCAGGGCGACACGGGCCCCCCCATGCCGCGGGCCCCGTAGCAGCTGCTACGGCTGCTACTGTGGTAGTTACGCCACTGAACGGGCCCCCTTCCCACGCGGGGCCCTTGTGCAGCTGCACCGGCTGCACATGCGGTATGTCCGCCCCTGCCCAACATGCCTGGTCAGAGCACGCTGGGAGTGGTAACTTTCCAACAGCTGAAGAGCCACACAATCCTGCATCAGACTATTTACACATTACGTATTATTAAATCATAGATTATTCTTTCTTTTTTTTGGGGGTGGGGGGTCTTTTATTTCTGCTCGGAGCCCTCCAGGAGACCCCGCTGAATCCATGAATCTCACATCTTCTGTGTCAATCATTTTCCTTCTATGAAAAGTAAAAGAAACATAAAAGACACAAGTGATTGAACAAGGTAAAACCAGCACCACGGAGAGCGACAATCAGTCACAAGACTCCGGAGGAAGAAGAAGTTATAGGTTGTAAGTTGTTGTGGAACTACAAGTCAAAGGTTAGCAAGGCATGCTGGGATATCCCCCGGAGCGGACCATAGTAATTATGTTGGGAGGTGACAGACCCCTATACGTAGGTGCCCATGTTGGCATAGTGGAGTTCACAGATCCAGGATTGAGGAGTGTTACTCATAACATATCAGGGGTGTCAAACCTGTAGGTCTCCCATTGTTGCAGTACTACAACTCTCAGCATGCCCTTACAACCGCAGGCTGAACTCCAACCGCAGGCTGAACTCCAACCATTAGTGCAACAATGGTTTTTCATTCAACCCATCCATACCAGTCTAAAGGTGGCAATACAACGATTCCTCCTCATTACCCCCCAACCTCTGCCATCAAGAAGAGTCTGGACACCCCCATACACCTTAGATGGTCGGACGGTTTCGCCAAAATTGGTGCGTTCACCCGACGTTCATCTAATGTGAAGGGGTACTTTTAATCTACACCTCTCAAATGAAGAGGCAAATAAATATCTTTAGTAGTCCTGTCATCACCACAAGTTTTCCTTGATTAAAAATCCCTACCGATTCGTGTATACAGCTCCTGTGCAGTCCTATGTGTCTCCGTGTTTACTGACTACGAATAAACCCTGTGTGTAGTCTGATCCTGTAGTCATTTGTTACTTTTTTATCTGTCCTGTCAAATGAGCATAGGGGACAGATGGAAGCGATTAACACATGACTACAGGTAATCTTTATTTGTAGACTGTAACCAGGGAGACACATACGTCTGCATAAGAGCTGTAAACATAAAACGGTAAGAGATTTTTTTTTATTTTTTTTTCAAAGTTCAATTTATTTTACAAAATTGACATCATTTTTATCCAACTCCCCTACACCCCACACATTAATTATAATCAATGCCCGCTGATATCACGCCAAGTAGATCAGACTATAATCGTGTTGTTGGAATGAACGCCAATCTCCCACCACTCACTGAGTCAACATCAAGGCCGGGCACGTCTCGTCTGCTTTATATGTCATTATATTATTGTTCAGTCAATATAATAAGTGCACCCGTGTGGCACTTGGCAGTAGCGACTGTAAAATGTCATTACGACAAGGCGCAGAAAGTACCTGCATATGCCCGCACCTCATTAAATAAGCGCGCCAATCATCTAAACTGTCTGAGATAGTTTGGAAGTGAAAGACATGGTTTGTGCGGCTCTCGCGGAATCTGATTGTCAGAGGTAATATTAAGTGATAAGACCAAAATGACTGTGTTCAAATTCACATTTAATATGCAGGAATTGCTTAAATTACTTTCAATCAGACTCCGCTGCATATTTTATAACCTCCGCAGGACTCAAAAGCCATCAAAGCCGAGAGACACAGAAAAGAAAACGGGCAGAAACCTGTACAAAGTCATCCTCCGTCTCGTAATATCACGGCTCTCTCTAATAAGCCCACTATATCCAATTCCCATGCCACTATGAGGAATACTGTGGACACGACATTGAAAGTGCATGATTGTATATAAAATCTCGGCTGTATTTTTTGGTAGATTTCCATTATGGCGCGTCTTATTGAAGTTCAAAATGAAACTTTTTGTTAACTTTTTAAAAAGGTTAAAGTTATTTAGTACGTCAGCTTTTTACATGGGTTTCTACCATATACAGATGGATTTTGCAGCTCCTGACTGACACTGTGCACATTTTTGCATTACCTGCATATACTGTACGGCTGGTGGGACCAGGAGAGCTAGAAATCTTATAGGTGTATCTACAGCCACAGTAGGGTCTATGGGGCAAAGGGGCTTGGAGGACTCACTCAGGGAAAATAAACATGGTGGTGGTCTTTCTGCTGTCTAGCGCTATTAGAGTTCACTTGATTGGAAAGAAGTTGGGTTGGGGGCATTCCTTACTTTGCTCTGGGGCGCTATGGATTCTAATTACATCAACGAACATGACCCATCTGGGAATAAATGACTGCAGCACGCAAACTCTAAAAGATATGATCTCTCCGTGCCCCCGACTGCAACTAGAACAAAATCTAAGACTTAAAAACAAATGGGAAATTTATGCAACTTAATTTGCCAATGCCAATAGACTCACAATAAGCCGGGGCCGAAGCCGGAGATGCTCCGCGGAATAGAAGAGCGGATATGTATGGATTTTTCCTTCACTTACAGTAAATGTATATTGAACTCGGCTCCTCCGCTCATCCCAAGCCCGGCTTTATGAACAGTCGTGTTGATACAAAATATTGTTTGGCTCGATAATGTTATCACTGGACCAGGGAGTCTATTAATATGTAATGCTTCTCCTCAGACTTGTGACAAATGTCGTCTCTGAGTAATTCCGCACCACAGATGCCCGAGTCGCAAACGGGCAAGCAGAGAGTGATGCAACCCCAGGTGAGGTGTATCGGCCTACAAAATTATACCTAAAACAAGAGTTATAAGACTGAACATGCTACAAAATTATACCAGTGAGGATTAAGAACGGCGCACACATTTATGCTCGGACAGCTCAAAATAAAAAAATAAAAAGTTACTCCACTAGTAGAACAGTGAGTGCAGCTCTGGAGTATAATACAGGATATAACTCAGGATCAGTACAGGATAAGTAATGTAATGTATGTACACAGTGACTCCACCAGCAGACTAGCGAGTGCAGCTCTGGAGTATAATACAGGATATTACTCAGGATCAGTGCAGGATAAGTAATGTAATGTATGTACACAGTGACTCCACCAGCAGAATAGTGAGTGCAGCTCTGGAGTATAATACAGGATATAACTCAGGATCAGTACAGGATAAGTAATGTAATGTATGTACACAGTGACTCCACGAGCAGAATAGTGAGTGCAGCTCTGGAGTATAATACAGGATGTAACTCCGGATCAGTACAAGATAAGTAATGTAATGTATGTACACAGTGACCCTACCAGCAGAATAGTGAGTGCAGCTCTGGAGTATAATACAGGATATAACTCAGGATCAGTACAGGATAAGTAATGTAATGTATGTACACAGTGACTCCACCAGCAGAATAGTGAGTGCAGCTCTGGAGTATAATACAGGATATAACTCAGGATCAGTACAGGATAAGTAATGTAATGTATGTACACAGTGACTCCACCAGCAGAATAGTGAGTGCAGCTCTGGAGTATAATACAGGATGTAACTCAGGATCAGTACAGGATAAGTAATGTATGTACACAGTGACTCCACCAGAAGAATAGTGAGTGCAACTCTGCAGTATAATACAGGATGCAACTCAGGATCAGTACAGGATAAGTAATGTATGTAAACAGTGACTACCAGCAGAATAGTGAGTGCAGCTCTGGAGTATAATACAGGATGTAACTCAGGATCAGTACAGGATAAGTAATGTAATGTATGTACACAGTGACTCCACCAGCAGAATAGTGAGTGCAGCTCTGGAGTATAATACAGGATGTAACTCAGGATCAGAACAGGATAAGTAATGTAATGTATGTACACAGTGACTCCACCAGCAGAATAGTGAGTGCAGCTCTGGAGTATAATACAGGATGTAACTCAGGATCAGTACAGGATAAGTAATGTAATGTATGTACACAGTGACTCCACCAGCAGAATAGTGAGTGCAGCTCAGGAGTATAATACAGGATGTAACTCAGGATCAGTACAGGATAAGTATTGTAATGTATGTACACAGTGATTCCTCCAGCAGAATAGGGAGTGCAGCTCTGGAGTATAATACAGGATATAACTCAGGATCAGTACAGGATAAGTAATGTAATGTATGTACACAGTGACTCCACCAGCAGAATAGTGAGTGCAGCTCTGGAGTATAATACAGGATGTAACTCAGGATCAGTACAGGATAAGTAATGTAATGTATGTACACAGTGACTCCACCAGCAGAATAGTGAGTGCAGCTCTGGAGTATAATACAGGATGTAACTCAGGATCAGTACAGGATAAGTATTGTAATGTATGTACACAGTGATTCCTCCAGCAGAATAGGGAGTGCAGCTCTGGAGTATAATACAGGATATAACTCAGGATCAGTACAGGATAAGTAATGTAATGTATGTACACAGTGACTCCACCAGCAGAATAGTGAGTGCAGCTCTGGAGTATAATACAGGATGTAACTCAGGATCAGTACAGGATAAGTAATGTAATGTATGTACACAGTGACTCCACCAGCAGAATAGTGAGTGCAGCTCTGGAGTATAATACAGGATGTAACTCAGGATCAGTGCAGGATAAGTAATGTAATGTATGTACATAGTGACTCCACCAGCAGAATAGTGAGTGCAGCTCTGGAGTATAATACAGGATGTAACTCAGGATCAGTACAGGATAAGTAATGTAATGTATGTACACAGTGACTCCACCAGCAGAATAGTGAGTGCAGCTCTGGAGTATAATACAGGATGTAACTCAGGATCAGTACAGGATAAGTATTGTAATGTATGTACACAGTGATTCCTCCAGCAGAATAGGGAGTGCAGCTCTGGAGTATAATACAGGATATAACTCAGGATCAGTACAGGATAAGTAATGTAATGTATGTACACAGTGACTCCACCAGCAGAATAGTGAGTGCAGCTCTGGAGTATAATACAGGATGTAACTCAGGATCAGTACAGGATAAGTAATGTAATGTATGTACACAGTGACTCTACCAGCAGAATAGTGAGTGCAGCTCTGGAGTATAATACAGGATGTAACTCAGGATCAGTGCAGGATAAGTAATGTAATGTATGTACATAGTGACTCCACCAGCAGAATAGTGAGTGCAGCTCTGGAGTATAATACAGGATGTAACTTCGGATCAGTACAGGATAAGTATTGTAATGTATGTACACAGTGACTCCTGCAGCAGAATAGTGAGTGCAGCTCTGGAGTATAATACAGGATGTAACTCAGGATCAGTACAGGATAAGTATTGTAATGTAGGTACACAGTGACTACACCAGCAGAATAGTGAGTGTAAACAGATACCTCTGCTGATAGTGGCGCCGCGATCACGTGACTCCGGTGCAGATTTCCGGGCGTGTAAAAGTTAAGACCGAACCTGATTATCGCTGCCACAACGCTTCTCGATCAAAGTTCTGCGTAAAACAAATGTGGACAAAACCAGGATGGAAACCGGAGCTATAAAAATGTTAATGAGGAGTCGCCGGGGCCGGGATAAATGGATGATGAAAATTAAACAGATTAAAACATTGACAAAGCTTTTACTTTCGAGCGCAGTGAGGGAAAGGGACAGCGGAAAAGCAATAAGTTTTCTCTTTTCACGCTGGAAGATCGATTCTGCACAGCAGCTATTAAGCTCGGATGTATTGACGGAGGAGAATCTATAACCTCCAGCTCCTCGGACTTCACTGGTTTGTTGATTCCAGTTCCCGGATTCTTAATGTAATTAGTCGTCTTCTAAATTACACAGGTAAACGTCCTGCACCTGGACTGCCGGGGATAACAAAGGCTGGGGGGGGTATTCGGATATTGGAGCGTACCGCAATGAGGTCAACATTAGAAAAAAAATCTATGTTTACTTTATTATCTTGTGAAAATTCTTACAATTAACCCAACCCCCATGAAAAAACGAAAATGCATTCTAGACTGCAATTAAAGAGGAATGTCTATCTCACAATTTTATGGCATATCGCGAGATTATGACATAACATTCTGAGCGGTTGGGTTCCACCTATAGGGCCCCCTAATCTAGAGAACGAAGGGACTGGGAGTGTGACTGGGCAAGGAACATCACTACAAAACCGGCAGTCGGACCTGCACCGATAACCTAGTGATACACCGCCACCACTTATAATAGGTAAATCTTTTTAAAGTGGTTGTCTAGTTTATAAAACCCATTAATAGAGGGCAGGGTTCCTACTCAAGATCCTAACCGATTAGCAAGAGTGGAAAGTAGCTACGAGAGTGTCTGTCTTTCTGGAGGACCCAGGCTGTCCATGTATTACAAGGACAGACAATTCATTTCAATGGACACTGTGTAATGCCTAATTTTTCCTGTGGTGGCGCTGCAGGAAAATTGAACACTTGCTTCCAGGTTTCCCCACAGTTTACAGCAGATCACTGGGGTCCCAGCATACGGATATTCTGTGATCAGATTCTAATTAAAAAGGGATAGTCCAAAGGGGACTGCTTCGTTATAGCGTATTTCCACTTGCTACACAATGTGCCCTCAAACCTCTATCTTACCATACAGATAAATTCACTCTATTCCTCTATCTTTCCCCCATTGACAAGCATCACGATTTCCTATGCAGCGTTCGGCCATTCCTTTCTGTCTAGGAGAAAGATGCCTAAAACAAGTCTGTGTAACATGGAAAGTCAGTCTACTGTACAGCAGATAGAACCTAATGTGACCACTTCTGTACATAGAGCTACATGGATTCAAATAGTGGTCATCTAAGCAGAATATAAAGCAGTTCATCAATGACTCAGAAATACCATCCTGCAGAATATATCAATAAGTGATATAGCTTTGAGAAGAAATTCTGATCTGAAATCTCCCAGCAATCCTTGCATGGTCAACGTATATACAAAGATTTGGTGATCTCCATTTTGAGGAGGGTAATTCTCTCACTGGATTAAAGGGAGCTCAGATAAGCTGTTAGGGAGGTGTATGGCAGCAAGCTTACTGACTGTTTCAGGTAACAACCAGCAGAATAGTGAGTGCAGCTCTGGAGTATAATACAGGATGTAACTCAGGATCAGTACAGGATAAGTAATGTAATGTATGTACACAGTGACTCCACCAGCAGAATAGTGAGTGCAGCTCTGGAGTATAATACAGGATGTAACTCAGGATCAGTACAGGATAAGTAATGTAATGTATGTGCACAGTGACTCCACCAGCAGAATAGTGAGTGCAGCTCTGGAGTATAATACAGGATGTAACTCAGGATCAGTACAGGATAAGTAATGTAATGTATGTACACAGTGACTCCACCAGCAGAATAGTGAGTGCAGCTCTGGAGTATAATACAAGATGTAACTCAGGATCAGTGCAGGATAAGTAATGTAATGTATGTACACAGTGACTCCACCAGCAGAATAGTGAGTGCAGCTCTGGAGTATAATACAGGATGTAACTCCGGATCAGTACAGGATAAGTAATGTAATGTATGTACACAGTGACTCCACCAGCAGAATAGTGAGTGCAGCTCTGGAGTATAATACAGGATAGAACGCAGGATCAGTACAGGATAAGTAATGTAATGTATGTACACAGTGACTCCACCAGCAGAATAGTGAGTGCAGCTCTGGAGTATAATACAGGATGTAACTCAGGATCAGTACAGGATAAGTAATGTAATGTATGTACACAGTGACTCCACCAGCAGAATAGTGAGTGCAGCTCTGGAGTATAATACAGGATGTAACTCAGGATCAGTACAGGATAAGTAATGTATGTACACAGTGACTCCACAAGCAGAATAGTGAGTGCAGCTCTGGAGTATAATACAGGATGTAACTCAGGATCAGTACAGGATAAGTAATGTAATGTATGTGCACAGTGACTCCACCAGCAGAATAGTGAGTGCAGCTCTGGAGTATAATACAGGATGTAACTCAGGATCAGTACAGGATAAGTAATGTAATGTATGTACACAGTGACTCCACCAGCAGAATAGTGAGTGCAGCTCTGGAGTATAATACAGGATGTAACTCAGGATCAGTACAGGATAAGTAATGTATGTACACAGTGACTCCACAAGCAGAATAGTGAGTGCAGCTCTGGAGTATAATACAGGATGTAACTCAGGATCAGTACAGGATAAGTAATGTAATGTATGTGCACAGTGACTCCACCAGCAGAATAGTGAGTGCAGCTCTGGAGTATAATACAGGATGTAACTCAGGATCAGTACAGGATAAGTAATGTAATGTATGTACACAGTGACTCCACCAGCAGAATAGTGAGTGCAGCTCTGGAGTATAATACAGGATGTAACTCAGGATCAGTACAGGATAAGTAATGTAATGTATGTACACAGTGACACCACCAGCAGAATAGTGAGTGCAGCTCTGGAGTATAATACAGGATGTATAAATATATAATATATATAGAAAAGTTATAAATAGATAATATGCTGAAAAGTGACATTGTAATGTTTTTTTCCAATATTGTTCCAGCTATTTTTTTTTTCTACTTTTTGGGTGCATGTTTTTAAATTTTCTCTAGAACATTCTTTGACTATATCATTATAGCTGAAAGTCATTTATTACAACCTGGATGTATTTTACACATTCTCAAACTTTCCCTGTAATTAGCCTCGGGATGAGCACACCATTTTGGGATTTTTAAGTAACCAAATTATATGGTCTATTAAATGCTCCTAATATCAGAGCAAAACAGAAAGTATAAATCACAGCAACGTAATAAGCTCTAAAGCCAACTAAGGGAAACGATCAACATGGGCTTCACATTCAGGGGAATATTGCAGCCAGACTGTAATGACTTAATGCGATATATTACTGCCAGCATTTATGGAGTGTGTGATGTGGTACTTACAGTTCGGTAAAACAGGACAGGACTCAATATATGTTACTCTGGTTAAAATTCCACACATACAGTTTATTATATATATATTCAACATAAAAATGAGTCTCTACTCATTACTTATCCTGCACTGACCCTTAGTAACATCATGTATTATACTCCAGAGCTGCACTCACTATTCTGCTGGTGGAGTCACTGTGTACATACATTGCATTACTTATCCTGTACTGATCCTGAGTTACATCCTGTATTATACTCCAGAGCTGCACTCACTATTCTGCTGGTGGAGTCACTGTGTACATACATTACATTACTTATCCTGTACTGATCCTGAGTTACATCCTGTATTATGCTCCAGAGCTGCACTCACTATTCTGCTGGTGGAGTCACTGTGTACATATATTACATTACTTATCCTGTACTGATCCTGAGTTACATCCTGTATTATACTCCAGAGCTGAACTCACTATTCTGCTGGTGGAGTCACTGTGTATATACATTACTTATCCTGTGCTGATCCTGAGTTACATCCTGTATTATACTCCAGAGCTGCACTCACTATTCTGCTGGTGGAGTCACTGTGTACATACATTACTTATCCTGTACTGATCCTGAGTTACATCCTGTATTATACTCCAGAGCTGCACTCACTATTCTCATGAGTGCAGATGGTTATCCATCTTCCCTACAGTCCTGAACAGCAGATCTGCCTACTAATGTAAAGATTCTTCTCCTACTACTGTGCTACTACATGGGGAGACAGATTTATCGTTCAGTGCACCAGGAAAGCTGGGTAATAGTAATACAATGATGGCTCTATTGGTTCTGTAACACACAGATACATTATATACATTATGCGCTCATGTCGAGAAGGTTCTTTCATATTTGATATCCACCATGTACTAAAGTCATCAAACTATTTTCTTTTGCGGTGGCCGCGTCTCAGGTCATTGCTTCCCAGCATAATACACTATTTCCTATTAATACCCTATGATAGGTTAATATTTACGAGCAGGTTTCTCCATTCCTGATGACCGCGTTTCGGATTAAAGTGCTGTGCAGGTTATTACCTATGTCGGCGCTTCCAGAGATGGATGAGCTGAAGATTCCCGGATCTCATCTTCACATAGGTGGTTAACCGACCATCAAGACCCGGAGAGTGAAACGAGACGTCCCCAATGCAGAATTATTGCGCTGTGTCCGGGTTCTGTTGATTCGCTCGCCCTAAGATACCTTTCTGTCTTCAGGACTCGGTGCTGAATGACAGAAACTGCACCCAAATTTTTTTTTCACGTTTTCGAAATGAGAATGAATTCCAAAATAAACAAAAAATTGCTCGTATTAAAGTAAAATCACCAAATATCTGATACAAATTAACCAGTTTGTAACCACTTACACAATAGAGGTCTTAAAGTGAACACGTCACCAGGACACGCCTCCTAGTTATCTCAGTAAAAGTGACCTAGAGGGCGCAATTGAGCTCATTAAGCAACCTTCTAAAGTACCAATTTAGGGCTGGAAAATAGCTTGTGTCATGTGCACCTACCCTGTCTTTGTGAAGCATTGGCCTAAGTATGATCAGACGGACTCATCAATGGCAACCGCTACCAATGGGCGACACAGACGGATTTCTATATTTTTTATAGAGATCAGGTGGTGTCATTCTCTGTCCTGGAGAAGGGCTGGAGGAACTGGCAGGCGACATCTACCAGAGAAATAAAACGTAGTCAGCCGTTATAGTGGGAGAACTGTCTTTAGTCACCCAGTCACCCAGGCTGCATAAAAGTATACATAGACGCTTCCCTCCTCTCCCCTATTTACCCATGTCAGTCATTCTTGTATATTGCTACTCCCATATTCACACCCCTGTGCCAAGTCTGCCAACATGGAGAGTATACAAGCAGGAAGAAAGAATTCCTACGATAAGGTAGAATCGCCCACATGACAGCCCACGTGGTGACAATGTGAGCAAGGAACGCAAAATCTTCCTTTTAGGTTTTCTATTGTTTTCCTTTTTTAAATTCACATGTTTATGTAATAATAAAGCGTGTAACGCCTGTACCAACTGGGCATATCTGCCCAGCCTGGTACAATAAGCTCTGGACTTGGCGTGTAGGATATATATGCCATCAGCGATCTTGTTCTGGCACGCTCTCTCCAGTAGAGGGCGTAGGAGGGATGTAAAGTCCTACAGCCTGAGAGCTAACAGGATTCCAGCAGACTTTTTTGAAAGCAGCTCTGGATGTGATTGGAGATCAAGACCTGATCTAATTAGGATCCCTACAAATGTATCACTATTATATGTAGATTAAGGCAGTGAGATGATATTATATTGGAATTGACCCGATACGAATTGTAACATAAAAATGAATTTGATCAAGGAGACTGGTGGAGAGATTGGGTAGGAGTAGAGTATTGTTCTGCTCCATAATCCATGAAGAGACCATTGTGTTCATCTCTCCTCAGAGACCTCCTGTCATCTACCGGCACATGAAGGAGATGGACTAAGATGCCTACGAGCGCATGACGAAAATAAAAAGTGACGAGGCTTAAGAAATGGTCTTCGGACGCGCGGGCAGACGTTGCATAATGTCCCGTGTCAATCACCGAGGTCTGACCACTGAGACTTTCTCCATTTCTTGCCCCGACCATCTCCAGGCGCACAACATGAGCTGTAAATAATGCCGACCTGCTTATATTCCCAGCTCCGACCAGATCAATAACCAATTTTACAGTCATAGCGGCTGGAAGGGACATTAACCCGGCGGAAGGAGCGCAATGTTCTGATACATTCCCCTGGATTCAAAGTTTCTTCCATTTAATTGCAAAAAATCTTCCAGGAACGGAAAAGTTCACATTTTTAATTTATCTTTTTATTGGCTTTAATATATCAGCCCCTCGAGTCGATCTCTTCAGTCTAAAATTCTAGTTACTGGGGGTTTCCCGTAACGATGGACCGCTATGTTTTTTACATCCCTGAGTGATAAATCCGCCTAATTAAAGGGGGAAAACAGGATAACTAAGGAAGGGTCCAAATGCCCACCACGGAGAGGTTTGCCCTCATTATACAAACTTTAAATTTTTAACATCACATGATTTTAAATAGAATGATTTAGTTGTTAGTAATAATAATATCCTAAATTGTGTAGAGTTCTTTAGGGGTTAATGCCAAATATCACTGGTAATCTAGGGTGGTGAAGGGGTTAAACGTAATATCCGGTGTGCTCTAGAGAGTTTATGGGACAATATCTAATATTGTCAGAGGTCTAGGGTAGGTTAGAGGTTTACACCCAACATTTCTGATGGTTTAGGGCAGTGAAGGGGTTAATATAATACGAATAATTATTTTTGAGACGGATAATTAATCACTTAAAGGGGAACCGGTCCCCTCGCCTGACGTGTCGGTATATAATCGTATTACTCATGAGATAACACTTCTTTTCTTATAACTCTACGTTGTGCCGTTCCTCTGTTACTCCTCCTAAATATTTTTTTAATAAATTGTATGGGTGTAACAATTCTCCTTGTCAAAAGGAGTTTATCCCTTCAGTCTCACACTGTCAGCACTGATTGGACAATGTCTGTTTCTGTAGGGACTTGCCCCCCAACTGGTAATACCCGATTTTCTAATTATTCATAAATTTCCAGGAAGAATAACAGAGGGACGGCCCAATGTCGAGTTCTAAGAAAAGATGCTCTTGAATTGTGATTTCATAGGGAATACAAGTCCATACTAAAACAGACATGTCAGGAGAGGTGACGGCTGCTGTAAGGAATGAGCCAGTTTTGACCTTAAAGTAGCACCCCGGCAAAAAAAAACGTTTTTTCCTTTGTTTGAAATTGTCATTAAGTGAAAGGTAGAGTGGTTTATTCCCTTACCGGGTCTTTATTTTACTATTAGCCGCTCCAGTCATGGCCGCTGTACGGTCACATGAGTCCAACTCCGCCCCTATATCCTACAGCCTCTACTCTGGACCGGAGGTCCGTCTCTCAATGCAAGTCTATGGGAATTTTAATGCGAGTCTCATAGACTTGCATTGAGAGACGGACCTCCGGTCCACAGAGTATAGGCTGTAATATTTGGGTGGTCAGAGTGCAGGTCACGTGACCAGGCGGCGGCCCGGAACGGAGCGGCTAACAGTAAAATAAAGCACCGGCAAGGGATGAACCTCACTACTTTTTACTTGATCACATTTTCTAACAGAGGGGGCAAAATTTTGCCAAAATACTTCTTTAAGGACCAAGATATTTTTTTTTTTTTACTTTTTTCGTTTTATTAAGGCTCCGCAGATATTTGAGTTTTTGTCTGTTACGGGACCAGTCATACATTTAAGGCATCATTTTCGGGGACATACATGGTAGCGCGTCACATATATACATTTAGTTAATGGGTAAAGGCATAAAAAAACAAGTTTGCCGTTTTTTTGTTTTACGTGTTCTCCATTAAAATTAATAGAAAGGAAAACATTATTGTGCGGGGGGAGATACGAGCGAGGCCTCATTTGTAGGTCTCAACTTTTTGAATCTTTTATTAAATCAAACTTTTTGGTTATTACGCCAATTGTGTTTGTTGTATTTTTTCCACCTTGTGGCGTGATTTTTTTCGATCGTTTTTATTTTTTACATTTTTTTTAGTTCCATTAGTAAACTTTTTTTTTTTTCCTATAATATAGTGACATATATTTACATCACCGTTCAATTCTTCCTGTGCCTAACAGAGTCTAATACTAGACAGTCCGAGAGGCTTCTATTAGTATTTCCCAGCCAGACCCGGCGATCAGGATGTTGTGGGCAGACAGGGACAGGACAAATGAAGCCAAATCCCTGACCACTCGACGATCAGTACTGATCCCAAGGATCAAGGACTAAACGGCCAGAATGCGAGTTTTCTGCCGATCCCGTTCATTACTGCAGGAGTGTGAACGTCAATCACAGCCATACCGGAAGTTATGCCCACGCGATCAACGATTACATATACGGCATTGTGCGGGATGTAGCACTATATGGACGATGATGGTAATAAGCAAGCGCCAGCTCAGCAGGGTCACTTGATTATTACCCCTGGAAAATCATTTCTTCAAATGTGAATTCTAAAATTATCTAAACTTTTTAAGGATTTTCAATTTTGAATTTGAAAGGGTTCAAAAAAATCTTTGATATTCTGCTTCTACATTAACTTGGAAATATACATTTTATCCCCTCGCCCTTCCTTTTAAGCTATGAGAACAGGTATGGGAGGGGGGATGGGCGGTACTTAAACTTAGAGGCAACCATGGCTCTAGCCACAAAATGTGATCCTAGTCGTGGTCACCTTCTTCCTACACAAGGCGGCGATGACCAATGGAGCCCGTCACTTGTTCCCAGAGAACGATGAACAATGTGCTTAGGGGGTAATTGTTTTTCCCTCCTTTAAAGGGGTGTCCCCGCTAAAGACATGGATGAGGCAAGACTAGGACCTCCGATTGGTGGAGGTCCGATCGCTGTGATCATGCCGATTGCTGGAACAAAGTGTCAGTTGACCTCGGAGAGCGCCGTGTCACTTTGGCTCCTATGAGCTCCGTTAAGCTTTTTTGGGGGGCCACATGGTTGCCCATTATAGTCAATGGCCGACTATGTCACTTTCAATCGTCGAGGGTCGCATTTGTCAAACCTCTACCGATTGGACATTGTCGAGATCATTCACGAGACAACCCCCCCCCCCCCCATCCCTCAATGCCGCAGTAACGCATGGATTCCGCCTACCTCCTTGTGTAACATTTCTGGGCAGGTTGGAGCTCGTTGGCCGGTTACATTGAATTATAATAGCAATAAATAAATTACAGCCATAATCTGTGCCCCCCCCCCGGGACGGAGCCATTATCCGGGTTAAGTATTGTCCTGCCATCTCTTAATGTTTTCCCTTTTACAAGTCACCTGATCATTAATCTTACTTACATTTTTTTCTCCTCTCTCGCCATCTGGACTTTAGTTCATAAATATACGGCTGAATATTACGGCAATTATCGATGGCGCCAGAATTAGAGAAATTTATTATTGTGCCTCAGCAATAAACACATGAAAGTGCCCACATATAAATGGCTGAGGGTGGATTAATGGCACGGGGTCTGTTTATTCACAAGCTGTGCATTCTGCAAAATGGAAAACACTACAAAAATATGTGGGCATGCAGCATCACATTGGCATTGAGATTTATTTAAAGGGAAACTCCACCCTCGTCCAGGAGAATATCTTTGAACCCCTGAACAACCAACTTCACCTTTTTATGGCCAGTGGAGGATAAGAGCGGCTCTATGACCATGTTTATACGGTATGGATCTTATTAACCCTGGCTCAGGTATTCCCATATATCACAAGGATATGGGTATACGTCATGTTGAGAGGGGGTCCGAGCTCAGGGACCCTTGATGATTGCCTGAATAAACGGGCAGAAACCCCACACAGAGGTGCTCCTCTCCATTCGCTGAATAGGACTGTGTTGTAGTTTCCCGCATAGCGAGTGGACGTGAACCTCAAGGGAAAAATCTGTGTAGGAGCTGCAGCGCTTGTCCCGAAAAAAACTTCCCTCTACATCTAAGGCCCCGTTCACATCATGTTTTTGTCATGTGTGTCGGGATAGCTGGTATACTCTCCTTCTGGACTTCTTCGGGCTGGTATACCTTTTATAATATTATATATATTTTAACATGAAAGCCCATGGGTGTCATATATGAAATCGTTGTGTCCGTCACAGCCGACATTTAACACACGTCATGGGATTTTCAATAGCGGTCATGACATATACGTTTAGTGGATATCATAACAGCCTACGGGTGACCGATGCCCAACCATGGAGCCTACGTCTAATGTATACGTCAGGAGTTTTTCCCGGTATATATGTCAAACGTAGGACAAAAACCTGATGTGAATGGGTCCTTACCCTCAAAGACCCTACGCCAGTGCGGTGCCATCATCTGGACAAATGAAAGATATCAGTGAAGTAAAATGTAAGTAAAGGTGAAGGGATCGGCAGAAGAGGATGAATCTCAGACTCCGATCTGTGGGAAGATGGAACATGTCTTAATATTCCCGGATCATGGACTGGACTCGATCATGTGCAAGAGCCTCTATGAGGGTAAGATTTAAAGGGGTTAACCCTTTTGTGGCCTAGTGCTCTATGAGAGGGAGGATAGGGACTTGACATAGGGATTTAAAGGGTTTTCCCCACCTTATAAAGTGTTGGCATATTGCTAGGTTTTGCCATCACTTTCTTCCTGGGACCTATATAAATTGTGAGAATTAAGGGGCCACCGTGCGGTTTAAACTCGGCGTTCCCTGTAAAGTTTTTCCTGCACAATGGCGTTCATGGCCAATCGTTGTGCGGGGACGTGCAGCATGACCCAATTAACTCGGTTCCCTGAACAGTGGTTAGCTGGGCGCCGCTGTGCAGGGAAACAGTGAAGGGGGTGAAGCTCTAAACCAGCGCTGTGGCCCCCTCATGCTTTGGTTCGGTGGGGGTCCTAGGGTTCGGACCCCACCTCTCTGAAAGTGATGGAATTCTCCTTTAGGCTTTGTGTCCCACCCGATTATGGGATTGAGTTTGGATTCAGATAAATACTGAGGCCCTCCCGTGACAATGTGTCGGTGCGCGTCCCTTAGAATGTTCTTAACTCCGTGTGTGTACACCTTTAAGGCCTTGAGTATTGAGATCGCTGTTCAGTTAATTATCCTGGGGTTGATACTTTTGAGTATTTGCATCAGTAACAATAGATGTTATTACACTCCACAGCGGACGGATATCAGACAGACCTCAGGGTGAGTATCTTGTTTCCGTAAATGAACGTTACAATGTCTCGCCATCTCCTTGGTTTTATCATGTGTTACATTACGATGATCCTGGTCTATTCCAGTGTAACGAGTCGGAGGCTGCGTCTGTGCTGGAACTTATCGCCTGTTTGTGCCATTAGCAGACATCTGGGTCAATGGTTTCCAGTGCGCGCTCAGTGCTCCGCAGCAGAACATGTGCGGCGTTAATCATCTGGCGCCGACTTACACAAACTTTGTCAACTAAACTGCAGGAAGTCATTTTGCAGATGAGTTGTGATCATCGCCTTCTTCTAGATGACAGCGCAGGCAGCGCCACTCCCGTATTATAGGCAGTCGCCAGAATAGAAGAAAATATTACATCATAATGTCTATCGCGGCAAGAATCACGATATGTAAGAAAAAGACGGAAAAGATCTCATATCTATCTATCTATCTCATATCTATCTATCTATCTATCTATCTATCTATCTATCTATCTCATATCTATCTATCTCATATCTATCTATCTCATATCTATCTATCTATCTATCTCATATCTATCTATCTATCTATCTATCTCATATCTATCTATCTATCTCATATCTATCTATCTATCTATCTATCTATCTCATATCTATCTATCTATCTATCTATCTCATATCTATCTATCTCATATCTATCTATCTCATATCTATCTATCTCATATCTATCTATCTATCTCATATCTATCTATCTATCTCATATCTATCTATCTCATATCTATCTATCTATCTATCTATCTCATATCTATCTATCTATCTATCTCATATCTATCTATCTATCTATCTATCTATCTCATATCTATCTATCTCTCTCCTATCTATCTCCTATCTATCTCCTATCTATCTATCTATCTATCTATCTATCTATCTATCTCCTATCTATCTATCTCATATCTATCTATCTATCTATCTATCTATCTATCTATCTATCTCATATCTATCTATCTCATATCTATCTATCTCATATCTATCTATCTCATATCTATCTATCTATCTATCTATCTCATATCTATCTATCTATCTATCTATCTATCTATCTCATATCTATCTATCTCTCTCCTATCTATCTCCTATCTATCTCATATCTATCTATCTATCTATCTATCTATCTATCTATCTATCTCCTATCTATCTATCTCATATCTATCTATCTATCTATCTATCTATCTATCTATCTATCTATCTATCTATCTATCTCATATCTATCTATCTATCTATCTATCTATCTCATATCTATCTATCTATCTATCTATCTATCTATCTATCTATCTATCTATCTATCTATCTATCTATCTATCTATCTCATTATCTATCTATCTCATTATCTATCTATCTATCTATCTATCTATCTATCTATCTATCTATCTATCTATCTATCTATCTATACAATTCAAAGAAGCTTTATTGGCAGCACCAAATACATATTAGCATTGCCAAAGCAAGTAAGAAGTAAGGGAATGAGGGATAGGGACTGAGGGATTGGGGGATAGGGGGATAGGGACACATCTAGGGTCGGGGTTATACAAGTCCATGGCATATCATGTCTCTCTCAGTCTATGGCATGCAGTGACATATTGTGCCGCTGTGCCCACTGTGGTTTCCTCTTCACCCAGCAGGATGTAGAGTTTCTCTTCCTCTTCCATGGAGCTGAAGTCCGGTAAGAGATCAGAGAGTCTCCTGAAGTGAGTGTCCCTCACTGCTGAGTATTTGGAGCAGTGTAGCAGGAAGTGGGCCTCATCCTCCACGGCCTCCTGGTCGCACTGTTGGCACAGTCGGCTCTCCCTGGGCTTGTAGGTCTGTCTGTGGCGCCCGGATTCGATGAGCAGGTTGTGGGCGCTCAGTCTGTAGCGGCTCAGGATCTGTCTGTCTCTGGGGTTTGGCAGTTTCTCCAGATATGGCGCCAGTTTATATTCCCGCTGTAGTCTCCGGTATATTGTCAGTTTCTGGGATGTCTTTATGTCGTTCCTCCAGTCACTGATATATTCCTCTTGGCTCTCGTTTATTGTCTCCTTGATTTCGGCTTTTGTGAGGCCGCGCTGAGTGACATTTTCTTCAGCCGGGTCAGGGTGAGATGTTCTGGGGGGTCTGGTTTACCTGGGACCCCTTGGTGTAGCAAGGCTTTATGGTGATAGGAACTTTGCCTGCTGCTGTGTAGATGGGCCCAGAATGATAGCGCCCTCTTCTGGATTGTGAGGTGTAGTGGGAATCTGCCCAGTTCTGCCCGACAGGCACTGTTTGTGGTACTCCGAAGGACTTGGAGAAGGTGTTTGCAGAATTCTAGGTGGAAAATTTCTGTTGGGCTGGAATCCCACCTTGACCAGTCTGGGTATGTGTCCGGACCCCAGACTTCACTGGCATACAGGAGGATTGGGGAGATGATGGAGTCAAAGATTTTCAGCCAGACCGTCACTGGTGGTTTGAGATGATAGAGTTTTCGTCTGATGGCATAGAAGGTTTTGCACGCCTTGTCTTTCAGAATCTCTATGGCTTGTTTAAAGCTTCCTGATTGGTTGATTTCTAGGCCCAGGTAAGTGTACCTGTCGGTCGCTGTGATTGTGGCGTTATTTAGTGTGAAGGTCGGATGGCTGGGGGATTTTGAGTTTCTCCTCTGGAACACCATGATGTTGGTTTTCTTTGCATTGATGGGTAGTGCCCACGTGGAGCTGAATTTTTCTAGGATTTGCAGGTTGTCTTGGAGACCTTTCTCGGTTGGTGATAGCATTTATCTATCTATCTATCTATCTATCTATCTATCTATCTATCTATCTATCTATCTATCTATCTATCTATCTATCAATATACCAAGTCCAGCAGCACCGGCAGCGTGTGGGTGCAGGCTCTGAGGGACAGACCAAGTCGCAGATACACAGAAGTAAAAAAATGAGCAGCAACTCCAATAGTAAGGGTGAAAAAAAGTGGGTACTTTTATTGCCCGTGCAACGTTTCAGCTCCGTTCACTGGAGCCTTTCTCAAGCATGCTTGGAGTTGCTGCTCATTTTTTGACTTCTATCTATCTATCTATCTATCTCATATCTATCTATCTATCTCATATCTATCTATCTATCTATCTATCTCATATCTATCTATCTATCTATCTCATATCTATCTATCTATCTATCTATCTATCTATCTATCTATCTATCTATCTATCTCATATCTATCTATCTATCTATCTCATATCTATCTATCTATCTATCTATCTCATATCTATCTATCTATCTATCTCATATCTATCTATCTATCTATCTATCTCATATCTATCTATCTATCTATCTATCTATCTCATATCTATCTATCTCATATCTATCTCATATCTATCTATCTATCTCATATCTATCTCATATCTATCTATCTATCTATCTATCTATCTATCTATCTCATATCAATCTCATATCTATCTATCTCATATCTATCTATCTATCTCATATCTATCTCTCTCTCTCATATCTATCTCATATCTATCTCATATCTATCTATCTATCTATCTATCTATCTCATATCAATCTCATATCTATCTATCTCATATCTATCTATCTATCTCATATCTATCTCTCTCTCTCATATCTATCTCATATCTATCTCATATCTATCTATCTATCTATCTATCTATCTATCTATCTATCTATCTATCTATCTATCTATCTATCTCATATCTATCTCATATCTATCTATCTATCTATCTATCTATCTATCTATCTATCTCATATCTATCTATCTATCTATCTATCTATCTATCTATCTATCTATCTCATATCTATCTATCTATCTATCTATCTATCTATCTATCTATCTATCTATCTATCTATCTATCTATCTATCTATCTATCTATCTCATATCTATCTATCTCATATCTATCTCATATCTATCTCATATCTATCTATCTATCTCATATCTATCTCATATCTATCTATCTATCTATCTATCTATCTATCTCATATCAATCTCATACCTATCTATCTCATATCTATCTATCTATCTATCTCATATCTATCTATCTCATATCTATCTATCTAATATCTATCTATCTATCTATCTATCTATCTATCTATCTATCTATCTATCTATCTATCTATCTATCTATCTATCTATCTATCTATCTATCTATCTCATATCTATCTCATATCTATCTATCTATCTATCTATCTATCTATCTATCTCATATCTATCTATCTATCTATCTCATATCTATCTATCTATCTATCTCATATCTATCTCATATCTATCTCATATCTATCTATCTATCTCATATCTATCTCATATCTATCTCATATCTATCTATCTCATATCTATCTCATATCTATCTATCTATCTATCTATCTCATATCTATCTATCTATCTCATATCTATCTATCTATCTATCTATCTATCTATCTATCTATCTATCTATCTATCTATCTATCTATCTCATATCTATCTATCTATCTATCTATCTCATATCTATCTATCTATCTATCTATCTCATATCTATCTCATATCTATCTATCTATCTCATATCTATCTATCTATCTATCTATCTATCTCATATCTATCTATCTATCTATCTCATATCAATCTCATACCTATCTATCTCCTATCTATCTATCTATCTATCTATCTATCTATCTATCTATCTATCTATCTCATATCTATCTATCTATCTCATATCTATCTATCTATCTCATATCTATCTATCTATCTATCTATCTATCTATCTATCTATCTATCTATCTATCTCCTATCTATCTCCTATCTATCTCCTATCTATCTCCTATCTATCTATCTCATATCTATCTATCTATCTCATATCTATCTATCTCATATCTATCTCATATCTATCTCATATCTATCTCATATCTATCTCATATCTATCTCATATCTATCTCATATCTATCTCATATCTATCTCATATCTATCTATCTATCTCATATCTATCTATCTATCTCATATCTATCTATCTATCTATCTATCTATCTATCTATCTATCTATCTATCTCATATCTATCTAGCTATCTCATATCTATCTATCTATCTCATATCTATCTATCTATCTATCTATCTCTCATATCTATCTCATATCTATCTCATATCTATCTCATATCTATCTATCTCCTATCTATCTATCTATCTATCTATCTATCTATCTATCTATCTCATATCAATCTCATATCTATCTATCTATCTATCTATCTATCTATCTATCTATCTATCTATCTATCTATCTATCTATCTATCTATCTATCTATCTATCTATCTATCTATCTATCTATCTATCTATCTCATATCTATCTATCTATCTCATATCTATCTATCTATCTCATATCTATCTATCTATCTCATATCTATCTATCTCATATCTATCTATCTCATATCTATCTCATATCTATCTATCTATCTATCTATCTCATATCTATCTATCTCATATCTATCTATCTATCTCACATCTATCTCATATCTATCTATCTATCTATCTATCTATCTATCTATCTATCTATCTCATATCTATCTATCTATCTCATATCTATCTATCTATCTCATATCTATCTATCTATCTATCTATCTATCTATCTATCTATCTATCTATCTATCTATCTATCTATCTATCTATCTCTCATATCTATCTATCTATCTATCTCTCATATCTATCTATCTATCTATCTATCTATCTATCTATCTATCTATCTCACATCTATCTCATATCTATCTATCTATCTCATATCTATCTATCTATCTCATATCTATCTATCTATCTATCTATCTATCTATCTATCTATCTATCTATCTATCTATCTATCTATCTATCTATCTATCTATCTATCTATCTATCTATCTCATACCTATCTATCTATCTCATATCTATCTCATATCTATCTATCTATCTATCTATCTATCTATCTCCTATCTATCTCCTATCTATCTATCTATCTATCTATCTATCTATCTATCTATCTATCTATCTATCTCTCATATCTATCTATCTATCTCATATCTATCTCATATCTATCTCATATCTATCTCATATCTATCTCCTATCTATCTATCTATCTATCTATCTATCTATCTATCTATCTATCTATCTATCTATCTATCTATCTATCTCATATCAATCTCATATCTATCTCATATCTATCTATATATCTATCTATCTATCTCCTATCTATCTATCTCATATCTATCTATCTATCTCATATCAATCTCATATCTATCTATCTCATATCTATCTCATATCTATCTATCTATCTCATATCTATCTATCTATCTATCTATCTATCTATCTATCTATCTATCTCTCATATCTATCTATCTATCTATCTCACATCTATCTATCTCACATCTATCTCATATCTATCTATCTATCTCATATCTATCTATCTATCTATCTATCTATCTATCTATCTATCTCATATCTATCTCATATCTATCTCATATCTATCTCATATCTATCTCATATCTATCTATCTATCTCATATCTATCTATCTATCTATCTATCTATCTATCTATCTATCTATCTATCTATCTATCTATCTATCTATCTATCTATCTATCTATCTATCTCATACCTATCTAGCTATCTCATATCTATCTATCTATCTCATATCTATCTCATATCTATCTATCTATCTATCTATCTATCTATCTATCTCCTATCTATCTCCTATCTATCTATCTATCTATCTATCTCTCATATCTATCTATCTATCTCATATCTATCTCATATCTATCTCATATCTATCTCATATCTATCTCCTATCTATCTCCTATCTATCTATCTATCTATCTCATATCAATCTCATATCTATCTCATATCTATCTCATATCTATCTATCTATCTATCTCCTATCTATCTATCTCATATCTATCTATCTATCTCATATCTATCTATCTCATATCTATCTCATATCTATCTATCTATCTCATATCTATCTATCTATCTATCTATCTATCTATCTATCTATCTATCTATCTATCTATCTATCTATCTATCTATCTATCTATCTATCTATCTATCTATCTATCTCTCATATCTATCTATCTATCTATCTATCTATCTATCTATCTATCTATCTATCTATCTATCTATCTATCTATCTATCTATCTATCTATCTATCTATCTATCTATCTATCTATCTCTCATATCTATCTATCTATCTATCTCACATCTATCTATCTCACATCTATCTCATATCTATCTATCTATCTATCTATCTATCTATCTATCTATCTATCTATCTATCTATCTCACATCTATCTATCTCACATCTATCTCATATCTATCTATCCATCTATCTATCTATCTCATATCTATCTATCTATCTATCTATCTATCTATCTATCTATCTATCTATCTATCTATCTATCTATCTCATATCTATCTCATATCTATCTCATATCTATCTCATATCTATCTCATATCTATCTATCTATCTCATATCTATCTATCTATCTATCTATCTATCTATCTATCTATCTATCTATCTATCTCTCATATCTATCTATCTATCTATCTATCTATCTATCTATCTATCTATCTATCTATCTATCTATCTATCTATCTATCTATCTATCTATCTATCTATCTATCTATCTCATATCTATCTATCTATCTCATATCTATCTATCTATCTATCTCATATCTATCTATCTATCTATCTATCTATCTATCTATCTATCTATCTATCTATCTATCTATCTATCTATCTATCTATCTCATATCTATCTATCTATCTCCTATCTATCTATCTATCTCCTATCTATCTATCTATCTATCTATCTATCTATCTATCTATCTATCTATCTATCTATCTATCTATCTATCTATCTATCTATCTATCTCTCATATCTATCTATCTATCTCCTATCTATCTATCTCCTATCTACCTATCTATCTCATATCTATCTACCTACCTATCTATCTCATATCTATCTACCTACCTATCTATCTCATATCTATCTATCTATCTATCTATCTATCTATCTATCTATCTATCTATCTATCTATCTATCTATCTATCTATCTATCTATCTATCTATCTATCTATCCCATATCTATCTATCTATCCCATATTAATCTATCTATCTATCTCATATCTATCTATCTATCAATTCAAATTCAAATTCAAAGAAGCTTTATTGGCAGGACCAAATACATATTAGCATTGCCAAAGCAAGTAAGAAGTAAGGGAATGAGGGATAGGGACTGAGGGATTGGGGGATAGGGACATATCTAGGGTTGGGGTTATACAAGTCCATGGCATATCATGTCTCTCTCAGTTTATGGCATGCAGTGACATATTGTGCCGCTGTGCCCACTGTGGTTTCCTCTTCACCCAGCAGGATGTAGAGTTTCTCTTGCTCTTCCATGGAGCTGAAGTCCGGTAAGAGATCAGAGAGTCTCCTGAAGTGAGTGTCCCTCACTGCTGAGTATTTGGAGCAGTGTAGCAGGAAGTGGGTCTCATCCTCCACGGCCTCCTGGTCGCACTGTTGGCACAGTCGGCTCTCCCTGGGCTTGTAGGTCTGTCTGTGGCGCCCGGATTCGATGAGCAGGTTGTGGGCGCTCAGTCTGTAGCGGCTCAGGATCTGTCTGTCTCTGGGGTTTGGCAGTTTCTCCAGATATGGCGCCAGTTTATATTCCCGCTGTAGACTCCGGTATATTGTCAGTTTCTGGGATGTCTTTATGTCGTTTCTCCAGTCACTGATATATTCCTCTTGGCCTTTGTTTATTGTCTTCTTGATTTCGGCTTTTGTGAGGCCGCGCTGGGTGACATTTTCTTCAGGCCGGGTCAGGGTGAGATGTTCTGGGGGGCCTGGTTTACCTGGGACCCCTTGGTGTAACAAGGCTTTATGGTGATAGGAACTTTGCCTGCTGCTGTGTAGATGGGCCCAGAATGATAGCGCCCTCTTCTGGATTGTGAGGTGTAGTGGGAATCTGCCCAGTTCTGCCCGACAGGCACTATTTGAGGTGCTCCGATGGACTTGGAGAAGGTGTTTGCAGAATTCTAGGTGGAAGATTTCTGTTGGGCTGGAATCCCACCTTGACCAGTCTGGGTATCTATCTATCTCATATCTATCTATCTCATATCTATCTATCTATCTATCTAATCTATCTCATATCTATCTCATCTATCTATCTAATATCTACCTATCTATCTCATATCTATTTATCTATCTATCTATCTATCTCCTATCTATCTATCTATCTATCTATCTATCTATCTATCTATCTATCTATCTATCTATCTATCTATCTATCTATCTATCTATCTATCTATCCTTCCATTCCATGTGCACCAGGGGACACTTTTTATATTCTTGACATCTATTATAGATTTCTTGGCTCTGTTGCCATTGGTAACATATTTTTATTTTAGGACTTTGTGCAATACACAATAAATTATTTCTGTTTTTCTTCTCTTAACGTCTGATCTTTGATTTATATGTAATTTGCATCTCACAGAACAAACTTGTTGGACTCGATGAAACTGGAGCTTCTCTGAAAACATCCTGGAGGATTCACGTCTTGAGTGTGAAGGTCACGTACCGAGCAGAAGACCAGTATAAGGAGGTCAGGAAGGATTTTTAATAATAGACCTGAGACTGAGCCGGGAAACTTCTCTTTACTATATAGAAGGAAATATTGGGGTGTATGTAAGTGATAAGATTTAGAGACTATGGAGATGTAAGAAAGTGGGTGAAGGACTCCAAGGAGAAGGAGCGCGGTGTTATTAGGACTTTAGTCTTTCCTCTTCATGTGACCAATGATGTAGCCATAAAATGTATTGTGTTTGATACAGTAGAAGCGAATGGCAAATATGTGACCACTCTGGTCCAGTGGCGTAACTACCGCGGTAGCAGCAGTAGCGGCTGCTACGGGGCCCGGGGCTTGAGGGGGCCCGGTGGCGCCGCTAGCAGCCGTTATGGCTACTACAGCGGTAGCGTCGCTACTGTGGGGCCCGCGACGCCGAGCCTTACACAGGCCATCTCATGCCTGTAGGTGTCGCTAGCACCGGAGGGGGCCCCAGTGCTAGCGGCAGCCAAATACATGAATGGCCGGGCATGTTCCGTGCCTGACCATCCAGTGCCTTACAATGACACTGATTGGCTAGCGGCGCGATGACATCATCGCGCCGCTTCCATGCTTGGAAGGTGCTGATTGGCGGGGCAAGTCATTCTGCCCCGCCAATCAGCGTCATTGGAGGACGCTCGTTCAACTCCTGCAGACATGCTCAGAAGAGAGCATGTCTGCATCGCCAGTGAACAGCGTGGGAACCGGAGAATGTGAGTATGTCAAGTTTTTGTTTTTTTTCCCCTCATAAAAATGTGAATGCCATTATCTATGGGGGGGGGGGGGGGGGTCATCTTTATGTGGGCTATTATATATAGGGGGTCTATATGTGGGGCAGTAGCTACAGGGGGGGTCTATATGTGGGGGTGTGGGCCATTATATACAGGGGGCTCTATATGTGGGCCATTATATACAGGGGGGTCTATATGTGGGGGTGTGGGCCACTATATACAGGGGGCTCTATATGTGGGCCATTATATACAGGGGGCTCTATATGTGGGCCACTATATACAGGGGGGGTCCATATGTGGGCCACTATATACAGGGGGGTCTATATGTGGGCCACTATATACAGGGGGGTCTATATGTGGGACACTATATACAGGGGTGGGTTACCTGTGGGGCACTAGCAACAGGGTGGCTATATGTAGTGCACAGTCTACAGGGGTGGGCTATATGTGGGACACTATATACAGGGGGAGCTATATGTGAGACACTATATACAGAGGTGGGCTATACGTGGAGCACTAACTATAGGGGAAGCTATATGTAGGGCAGCACGGTGGCTCAGTGGTTAGCACTATTGCCTTGCAGCTCTGGAGTCCATATGTGGGCACTATCTACAGGGGCTTCTATGTAGGTCACTATCTACAGGGGACATGTTGTGTGTTTGTGACAGTTATATTTAGATGTGTTGAGAATTTTAACTTCGTTTTATAGGTGCAGAAATGTTTTAAAAGTGAGAAGCTGAAGACATCTAAACGGAAAACTGCAGAAATGGGTCATGGCCGGGAGAAATCCATCATAGATGTCTGAACCGGAGGGAGAAGAAAAGAACTAGAATCTGAGACGTCACCGGTGAGTCACTTAATGTAAATGTTTATTCTGCCTCTAATCAGTATTGTTGTCACTGTATGATCTGCAGCGAGATGATGGTGATAGGATTTTTTTTGTGAAACCGCATCTCCCAGCATATCCTTACCATTGTTCCGGCCATGCTGGGAGCTGTAGTTTTACGCCGTACAAACTTATACGCAGTGGCGTAACTACCGCTATAGCAGCCGTAGTGACTTCTACAGGGCCTGCAGCATGAGGGGGCCCGTGCCACCCGCCGGCACGGCCCCCTCCCATGGCCGCAGGCTCCGCTAGCAGCCGCTATGGCTGCTACAGCGCGACGCCACTGAAGGGGTTGTTCCTACATAAGACATGTATCCCCTAACCACAGGATAGGGGATACATGTGTGATCGCTGGCAGCGATGAGGAGAACGGGGGACCGAAAGTCCCCCCTAAGTTCTCCATGACAAACCTCGGACTTCCGGGGTCTGTGTCGGCAGCTCCGTAGAAATGAATGGAGCGCCGGTCGCGCTTGTGCGCATGCGTGACCAGCGCTGCTTTCATTTTTATTGAACTGTGCAGACGCCGGAAGTCCGAGGTTAGTCATGGAGAACTTCGGGGGACTTTCGGTCCCCCGTTCTCCTTATCGCTGCCAGTGATCACACATGTATCCCCTATCCTGTGGATAGGGGATGCATGTCTTTTGTAGGACAAACTATAGGACGTTTTTTTTTGGGGGGGGGGGGCTATATAGCGTTATCTACAGGGGGGGCTGTATGGCGTTATCTACAGGGGGGCTGTATGGCGTTATCTACAGGGGGGCTGTATGGCGTTATCTACAGAGGGAGTCTGTATGGCGTTATCTACAGGGGGGCTGTATGGCGTTATCTACAGAGGGAGTCTGTATGGCGTTATCTACAGGGGGGCTGTATGGCGTTATCTGCAGGGGCTGTGTATGGTGCTATCTATAGGGGGGCGCTGTGTGGTGGAATCTATAGGGAGGCACTATCTACAAGGGGGGGGGGGGTTGTGTGATACCCAGCAGAGGGGGGGCCCCAGTCAAAAGTTTGCTATGGGGCCCAGTCTTTCCTAGTTACGCCCCTGCTCTGGTCGCACATCACATACCATTGACTTCCCGGGAAACACGACACAAGAGGGAAAAAATACAATTCTATTAATCTGGAATATCAAAGAAGTTGCCAGGGACGGACGACTTCTCCAAGGCTTTAAGCCAATCATTGGGGCTCCCATTGCTAGGACCCCCAACAATAAGTTTTTACTGCTGGGAGAACCATTCAATGAATGCTCATGTCCCTTGTAGTGATGATTTAGAGGATCCTAAGCGTTACACAGAGTCTTTTTGGGATGCTGGAGATCCCAAAATGTTGGGTGCCCCTTTAGAGCACAGCTATGACCAGCGACTCCAGCTTAGCTGCATTGTCTGAGGTAGTCTAAAATCCACCGCATGTATTGCCAGAGGCTCAGGCTCCATGCTTTATACTGCAGCTCGGCTTGTTCAGATTGGCTGCTCTGTATCAGCACAAGCTCACCAGGAAGCCAATACATGGACAGTAAGGACAGAATGATTATGAACTATGAGGAACTAAACCCCCTAGTGGGTAAAGAAAGATTATTAGGTAACTGCTGAACATAGACTAAGTAGCCTCGGTGGTGTTTGGGGGTTGTCATGAAGATCTAATTTAAATAATATACCATGATAGTAGCAATTAAAGAAATTGTACAGGGATTTTAAAAACATAGCTGTTTTCGTAAAATAAAAAAATAAAAACAGCGCCTCACCTGTCCACAGGTGGTATTGCAGTTCAGACCAATTCACTATAATTGAGATGCCTTGCAATACCAGACGCAACCCATGGATAAGTGTGGCACGGTTTTTGGAAGAAAGCAGCCAATTTTATTTATTTTATCATTTCTAAGCACGTATTTTACATTTAAGCTTCCAATCAAATAATTAAGTAAATTGAGAACCGCCACTTATCTTACAAAGAAGGCTCCTCCTGTTTCTTAGGAGACGTGGCTCTAGAGAAAAGTGTCATGTAAGCCCAGAATGGCTAAGTGGGCTCACATGGGGCATATATGGCAACCTATTTTCCAGCCCAATGATGAGCACTCCAGACAGCAGTTTAGTGGATGCAATAGCGCCCCCTAGTTTAAATTTAATAAAGCTCAGATGTATATGGGGACTGTTTCCCTTTAAGCTTTGCACAGATTTGTCTCATTCCACTTGATTTAAACGCCTCTCAGCTCCCAGATCCACTTTGCGGCAGTCTCTCTCCATCTATAAACAGACTTTTATTTTTAATTCAATGAAAATCCTGATATATTTTCTTGAAAGTCTCAGTAATTTACTTGTAGCAAGCGCTTTTATTTCCCCTACTCCAGTTTATCGCCAGACATTGTTGCCACAAAGCTATTACCGCTGGACAAGTCTCTGCCAAATGTAGATCCAATGATATGAATAGTTGGGTGACGTCCAGGACCGTGGCATTAATACAGTAAGAAAGGAGCGTCGCTCGCCGCACAAACACCACTAAATGAAGACCTCATTCTGCCCATTGTCCACAGATCTTCTGCTATTGGCAAGACAATGGAGGACGAAGGCTCTCACCCGGTCTGCGTGATGATAATTCTATGTATTGGGACATGAGAAAACAGCAACCGTCGCCCCGGATGACACGGAGAGTAAGAAACGTTATTTTACGTCTTAAAGGGACAGATACACATTACTGGAGCCTGTAGGAACGTATCCTTCATTTGTTCTTAGCAAACCGTGCAGCCAAAAAACTTTATTTCTGCAGCAGTCCAGAGAACGGCCGGCTCTATGTTGGACACTGCTCTGCACGATACCTTCTCTTATAAAAACCCTTACCATACAGTGCCCAAGTACCACCGCTATACAGTATGTGGCCAAATAAAAGCGCAATACATACGCTAAATAACATGTCCACGCAGCCGAAACAAAAACGCTATACAGGGTCACTGCCACTATAGACTTCTTAAATAATATACAATATAGTGCATTATATTAATACTACCATATAATGCTGAAATAATACCAACATATAGTGCCCAAATAATACCATCATACACTGCTGAAATAATACCACCATACAGTGTCCAAATAATACCATCATACAGTGCTCAAATAATACATCACAGTGCTCAAATAATACCATCATACAGTGCCCAAATAATACCGCCATACAGTGCTCAAATAATACCACCATACAGTGCTTAAATAATACCATCAGTGCCCAAATAATACCGCCATACAGTGCTCAAATAATACCGCCATACAGTGCTCAAATAATACCATCATACAGTGCCCAAATAATACCGCCATACAGTGCTCAAATAATACCACCATACAGTGCTCAAATAATACCATCAGTGCCCAAATAATACCGCCATACAGTGCTCAAATAATACCGCCATACAGTGCTCAAATAATACCACCATACAGTGCTCAAATAATACCACCATACAGTGCTCAAATAATACCATGATACAGTGCCCAAATAATACCGCCATACAGTGCTCAAATAATACCACCATACAGTGCTAAAATAATACCATCATACAGTGCCCAAATAATACCGCCATACAGTGCTCAAATAATACCACCATACAGTGCTCAAATAATACCATCATACAGTGCCCAAATAATACCATCATACAGTGCCCAAATAATACCACCATACAGTGCTCAAATACCACCACACAGTGCTCACATAATACCATCATACAGTGCCAAAATAATACCATCATACAGTGCCAAAATAATACCACCATACAGTGCCCAAATAATACCATCATACAGTGCCCAAATACCACCATACAGTGCTCAAATAATACCATCATACAGTGCCAAAATAATACCGCCATACAGTGCTCAAATAATACCATCATACAGTGCCCAAATAATACCATCATACAGTGCCCAAATAATACCATCATACAGTGCCCAAATAATACCATCATACAGTGCCCAAATAATACCATCATACATTCCTCAAATAATACCATCATACAGTGCTCAAATAATACCATCATACAGTGCCCAAATAATACCTCCATACAGTGCCCAGATAATACCATAATACACTGCCTAAATAATACCACCATACACTGCTCAAATAATACCATAATACAGTGCCCAACACCACCATACAGTGCCCAAATAATACCTACACACAGTGCCCAAATAATACCATCATACAGTGCTCAAATAATATCAAACAGTGCCCAATACCACCATACAGTGCCCACATAATAGCATCATAGAGTGCCCAAATAATAGCATCATACAGTGCCCAAAAAATACTATCATACAGTGGCCACATAATAGCATCATACAGTGCCCACATAATACCACCATACATCTATTAACAGTAAAATAAATAGTGATGATATTCAATGAATATTAAAATTCTTAGTGGTTTCAAGCCATGGGTGGCAGACTAATGGTGGCGCCCCCTTCAGCAGGAATAAGTGATATGCCCCGTGCAACTGTACAAGTCACACAAACCTAAGGATGGTCTTGGTATGGAATAATTAACAAAGTCTAAAAAAAAAAGTATACAATGAGAAGCACCAATGGTCAGCAGGGTTGCCCTTTAGTGTTCGTCTTAAAGGGTAACTCCACCCATATAAGTCAAATCAGTGACTTATTAGTTTGTTGGTTCATCCCTGCATCTCCTATGTCGTTAGTTTACAGGTGTATATGAGATACAGCTCATACTGTGCTATCAACCATGGTGACAACTTTCTATATGGGATGATGAAACAGCGCCGCCTCAATGACGTCATCATTGAATGGTAATGCAGCCATGGTAGAAGACCTGATTCCAAATCAAAATCTGCATTTAGAATCCTTTGACAAGGATTACTCTGAAGAGAGGATTGAGCTTGAGGATTACAGCATTTTTTAATACCATATTTTATATCTGAATATGCAGGTAGCCATTTAAAGGGTTTGCTGGTTTAGAAAACGTGTAAGTACCCTATGGAGGGAGGTCATCTGTTCAGGACCCTCATCTTTTCGTCAGTGCATCTTTCTCTAGAGGACCTAGTATGTCTGTGCATTACATGAACAGCCCATTTATTTTTAAAAAGAACTATGTAATACTTAATTCGCCCTGGGATGGCGCTGCAGGGAAATTGAACACTTGCTGCCTGGCTCTCCCAGAGATCACAGCTGATTGATGGAGGTTTCAGCAGCAGTTCAATCTGTGATCAGCTTTTTGTCAGGGACCCTATTAGCAAAAAGGGTCGGTTAAAGTGGACAATCCCTTGAAATAAGCAACCAGTCAGCAAGACCAGACTGAAGATTTATCTAAATATTGGACGTGTTATGGGACATGTCATTGGAATTTTTTTTTACTAAAGGTGAAGGAAGAAGATAAAGAGGATGATATGCAACGAGATGGATGGAGACCACCTCAGATTGTATAAATGGGTCACTGAGAAGTCTGAAGACTCCACAAAAATACAAGACATCAAACTTCATCCATAAGAAGAAAATCTATCACCGCTGCCTTATAAACCGCTCCGTGCGGACATCTCCATGGCCACTTCACTACTGAGACAGCAATAAGTTCTTTTATGTCTCAGACATAAGTCACATAAGAGTCACATAAGAGTCACAGAAGAGTCACAGCGCCTCCTACTAATGTCTCCACTTATCGGCAATGTTCCTGTAACTCGCTCACACGTTGACCCAATTTACCTCAATAAAGGGTCACATTCCTGATAATAAGGCAGAATTTACACTGGTTTTCCAATTTTATGGAAATAAAGCTTCTTTATTGCGTAATGTCAAGTCCTGTAACTTTTTTTTATGTACTTTGTGTATTCATTTTCCATGGTATTCAACATCTCTGCTTGCTATAAGTGAATGGAAGCATATCCAGCTTACATTCAGTGTATGAAAACATGCCTTACCCCAGCTCAGCTTTAAGAGGGTATCCATTTCAAAAACCCATTGTCAAGTGAATTCTGAGATAATAGAGGGGGGGGGGGGGTGTCTTTGTTCAGGATCCTCATCTCTTGGTCAGAGTGGAGATTACATAGAGCGTCTCTCTCTCTCTGGAGGACCCGTCCTGTCCTGTATTACACAGACATCACATTGATATGAATGGATACTGTGTAATACTTCATTTCTCCTGTGGTGGCGCTGCAGGGAAACTGAACACTTACTGCCAGGTTTCCACACAGATTACAGCTGATCGCTGGGGGTCTCAGCAGGAGAACACTTTGTGATCAGATAATTTTCAAGGGACTCTTCTAAAAAGTAGGGATTGTTCAAAGCGGAGAACTCCTTTAAGCCATACCCTCGTGCGGGCACCACATTATTAAGAGGATTTCTCATAGGATAGGTGATAAATGTTTCATCACTGGGGTCCCCCTAATCACTGGAATGAGGAGCCCGAGTCCCCTATTCCTCACAACCCACACAACTACGGTGGGATTTACAGAAAATACTTTGCTCCATTCAAACTTCTTCCCACCGCAGGTAATCAGTGGGATCCCCTGCAATTAAACATTTATCAACCTATTCTAAATGTCATTAATGGGAAAATGCCTTTAAGACCAGTTACATATGCTCTGAACGTAAACCATGGATGCTTCCATGTACTGACAGCAAGCAGAGATCTTGAAAATGATTATTTTTTTTAAAAACACCAAAAAGTATATAGAGATGTTGCAGCACTTTTCACTGTACGTTTTATGTTCATATCGTTGAGAAAGGTCAGAAATAATATTGGCGGCAGATGTTTGTCAGAGAAGGGACTGTGGCGGCGGGTAAGGACCCGACCTTCTCCGGTAATTCAGTCCCTTCATGGAAAATTGAGGTCCCCAACATAAAACTCCAGTAGCTTTGTGTCCAGTCAGATTTGAGCAGGAAATGCACGGACATCGAGCTTCAGAAAGGTTTAAGTGCGTCACAATCCACCACAATTTAGGCAACAAAAAATAGTGATGCTTCGGAAGCTGCGGCTTACCTCTACACACCGTGCCGTTCCCCACATATCCGGGCTTACAAGTACAACTGTGCCCCTCCACCGAGTTTGTACAAATGGAATTCTCATCACAGCTGCTCTGTCCATTTCCACATTCATCATGTTCTGTAGGAAAAATATATATATAAACTGTGTAATATCCACATGTACAACAGAGAATTCACTGCCACTGGTCCCTGTCACAAGTGGGGGTGATATCAGAAGCACCCTACAGAAACACGGGGAGAACACACAAACTTCTGGATTTAAACTCATGATCCAGTAATTCAATTTTTGTAACTTGATGTTCGTATTTTAGTAGTTATATTCTTGTATATAGTGGGCAATATTATAGTAGTTATATTCTTGTATATAGGGAGCAGTATTATAGTAGTTATATTCTTGTATATAGGAGGCAGTATTATAGTAGTTATATTCTTGTATATAGGGGGCAGTATTATAGTAGTTATATTCTTGTATATAGGAGCAGTATTATAGTAGTTATATTCTTGTATATAGGGGGCAGTATTCTAGTAGTTATATTCCTGTATATAGTGGCAGTATTATAGTAGTTATATTCTTGTATATAGGGAGCAGTATTATAGTAGTTATATTCTTGTATATAGGGGGCAGTATTATAGTAGTTATATTCTTGTATATAGGAGCAGTATTATAGTAGTTATAGTCTTGTATATAGGGGGCAGTATTATAGTAGTTATATTCTTGTATATAGGGGGCAGTATTATAGTAGTAATATTCTTGTATATAGGAGCAGTATTATAGTAGTTATATTCTTGTATATAGGGAGCAGTATTATAGTAGTTATATTCTTGTATATAGGAGGCAGTATTATAGTAGTTATATTCTTGTATATAGGGGCAGTATTATAGTAGTTATATTCTTGTATATAGGGGCAGTATTATAGTAGTTATATTCTTGTATATAGGGGGCAGTATTATAGTAGTTATATTCTTGTATATAGGGGTAGTATTATAGTAGTTATATTCTTGTATATAGGAAGCAGTATTATAGTAGTTATATTCTTGTATATAGGAGGCAGTATTATAGTAGTTATATTCTTGTATATAGGAGGCAGTATTATAGTAGTTATATTCTTGTATATAGGGGCAGTATTATAGTAGTTATATTCTTGTATATAGTGGGCAATATTATAGTAGTTATATTCTTGTATATAGGAGCAGTATTATAGTAGTTATATTCTTGTATATAGGGGGCAGTATTCTAGTAGTTATATTCCTGTATATAGTGGCAGTATTATAGTAGTTATATTCTTGTATATAGGGAGCAGTATTATAGTAGTTATATTCTTGTATATAGGGGGCAGTATTATAGTAGTTATATTCTTGTATATAGGAGCAGTATTATAGTAGTTATAGTCTTGTATATAGGGGGCAGTATTATAGTAGTTATATTCTTGTATATAGGGGGCAGTATTATAGTAGTAATATTCTTGTATATAGGAGCAGTATTATAGTAGTTATATTCTTGTATATAGGGAGCAGTATTATAGTAGTTATATTCTTGTATATAGGAGGCAGTATTATAGTAGTTATATTCTTGTATATAGGGGACAGTATTATAGTAGTTATATTCTTGTATATAGGGGCAGTATTATAGTAGTTATATTCTTGTATATAGGGGGCAGTATTATAGTAGTTATATTCTTGTATATAGGGGTAGTATTATAGTAGTTATATTCTTGTATATAGGAAGCAGTATTATAGTAGTTATATTCTTGTATATAGGAGGCAGTATTATAGTAGTTATATTCTTGTATATAGGAGGCAGTATTATAGTAGTTATATTCTTGTATATAGGGACAGTATTATAGTAGTTATATTCTTGTATCGAGGGGCAGTATTATAGTAGTTATATTCTTGTATATAGGAGGCAGTATTATAGTAGTTATATTCTTGTATATAGGGAGCAGTATTATAGTTGTTATATTCTTGTATATAGCAGCAGTATTATAGTAGTTATATTCTTGTATATAGGGGGCAGTATTATAGTAGTTATATTCTTGTATACAGGGGGCAGTATTATAGTAGTTATATTCTTGTATATAGGGGTAGTATTATAGTAGTTATATTCTTGTATATTGGGGCAGTATTATAATAGTTATATTCTTGTATATAGGGGCAGTATTATAGTAGTTATATTCTTGTATATAGGAGGCAGTATTATAGCAGTTATATTCTTGTACATAGGAGCAGTATTATAGTAGTTATATTCTTGTATATAGGGGCAGTATTATAGTAGTTATATTCTTGTATATAGGGGGCAGTATTATAGTAGTAATATTCTTGTATATAGGAGCAGTATTATAGTAGTTATATTCTTGTATATAGGGAGCAGTATTATAGTAGTTATATTCTTGTATATAGGAGGCAGTATTATAGTAGTTATATTCTTGTATATAGGGGGCAGTATTATAGTAGTTATATTCTTGTATATAGGGGCAGTATTATAGTAGTTATATTCTTGTATATAGGGAGCAGTATTATAGTAGTTATATTCTTGTATATAGCAGCAGTATTATAGTAGTTATATTCTTGTATATAGGGGCAGTATTATAGTAGTTATATTCTTGTATATAGGGGGCAGTATTATAGTAGTAATATTCTTGGATATAGGAGCAGTATTATAGTAGTTATATTCTTGTATATAGGGAGCAGTATTATAGTAGTTATATTCTTGTATATAGGAGCAGTATTATAGTAGTTATATTCTTGTATATAGGGAGCAGTATTATAGTAGTTATATTCTTGTATATAGGAGGCAGTATTATAGTAGTTATATTCTTGTATATAGGGGGCAGTATTATAGTAGTTATATTCTTGTATATAGGGGCAGTATTATAGTAGTTATATTCTTGTATATAGGGAGCAGTATTATAGTAGTTATATTCTTGTATATAGCAGCAGTATTATAGTAGTTATATTCTTGTATATAGGGGGCAGTATTATAGTAGTTATATTCTTGTATATAGGGGTAGTATTATAGTAGTTATATTCTTGTATATAGGAAGCAGTATTATAGTAGTTATATTCTTGTATATAGGAGGCAGTATTATAGTAGTTATATTCTTGTATATAGGAGGCAGTATTATAGTAGTTATATTCTTGTATATAGGAGGCAGTATTATAGTAGTTATATTCTTGTATATAGGGACAGTATTATAGTAGTTATATTCTTGTATATAGGGGCAGTATTATAGTAGTTATATTCTTGTATATAGGAGGTAGTATTATAGTAGTTATATTCTTGTATATAGGGAGCAGTATTATAGTTGTTATATTCTTGTATATAGCAGCAGTATTATAGTAGTTATATTCTTGTATATAGGGGGCAGTATTATAGTAGTTATATTCTTGTATACAGGGGGCAGTATTATAGTAGTTATATTCTTGTATATAGGGGTAGTATTATAGTAGTTATATTCTTGTATATAGCAGCAGTATTATAGTAGTTATATTCTTGTATATTGGAGCAGTATTATAGTAGTTATATTCTTGTATATAGGGGGCAGTATTATAGTAGTTATATTCTTGTATATAGTAGCAGTATTATAGTGGTTATATTCTTGTATATTGGAGCAGTATTATAGTAGTTATATTCTAGTATATAGGGGCAGTATTATAGTAGTTATATTCTAGTATATAGGGGCAGTATTATAGTAGTTATATTCTTGTATATAGGGGAAGTATTATAGTAGTTATATTCTTGTATATAGGGGCAGTATTATAGTAGTTATATTCTTGTATATAGGGGGCAGTATTATAGTAGTTATATTCTTGTATATAGGGAGCAGTATTATAGTAGTTATATTCTTGTATATAGTAGCAGTATTATAGTGGTTATATTCTTGTATATTGGAGCAGTATTATAGTAGTTATATTCTAGTATATAGGGGCAGTATTATAGTAGTTATATTCTTGTATATAGGGGAAGTATTATAGTAGTTATATTCTTGTATATAGGGGCAGTATTATAGTAGTTATATTCTTGTATATAGGGGGCAGTATTATAGTAGTTATATTCTTGTATATAGGGAGCAGTATTATAGTAGTTATATTCTTGTATATAGTAGCAGTATTATAGTGGTTATATTCTTGTATATTGGAGCAGTATTATAGTAGTTATATTCTTGTATATAGGGGCAGTATTATAGTAGTTATATTCTTGTATATAGGGGGAAGTATTATAGTAGTTATATTCTTGTATATAGGGGCAGTATTATAGTAGTTATATTCTTGTATATAGGGGGCTGTATTATAGTGGTTATATTCTTGTATATAGGAGGCAGTATTATAGTAGTTATATTCTTGTATATAGGAGCAGTATTATAGTAGTTATATTCTTGTATATAGGAGCAGTATTATAGTAGTTATATTCTTGTATATAGGGAGCAGTATTATAGTAGTTATATTCTTGTATATAGAGGCAGTATTATAGTAGTTATATTCTTGTATATAGGGGGCAGTATTATAGTAGTTATATTCTTGTATATAGGGAGCAGTATTATAGTAGTTATATTCTTGTATATAGGGAGCAGTATTATAGTAGTTATATTCTTGTATATAGGAGCAGTATTATAGTAGGTATCTTGTAGATAGGGGGCAGTATTATAGTAGATATCTTGTAGATAGGGGGCAGTATTATAGTAGATATCTTGTAGATAGGGGACAGTATTATAGTATACTTCAACGTGTAAACCCAGCTTAAAGGGGTCTTCCACTACCGGACAACTGATGACCTAGCCACAGGTATATGACCTATACACTGGTATATAGGTTATCACTCAGTATATGATCGGTGCTGGTCCGACATGGGACTTTGCACCGATCTGCTGCTCCAGTGGTCTCCGGGCATCGGATGTCTGTGCCGGAAGCAGATGGCCACGGAGTAGTACTGTTCAAGTGAATAAGAGCAGAGCTGCAGTTCGGCAGCCAACTGCTTCCAGCTCCGTACACTGCATACTGTGCAATGACATCCGGTGCCCGCAGAGAGCTGAAGCAGCTGATCGGTGTGGGGTCCGGGTGTCAGATCCGCACTGCTTATATACTGGCGACCTATCCGCTGGACAACCTCTTTAACAATTGTAGGGCAGTGCATCGGGCAGAATCGTGGGTCCCATACACAATGGTTGGCTGTAATCTGGTTATCTGCACAGAATAGCACCAAGTGGTGGACGGGTGGATAACATTTTTTATACTGTAATGCAATGAACTCCAAAATCTGAAAGTTACATAGAAAATGTCCATAAAAGCCGTTCTGTTAATGATACAGTATAATTATAGCAGAACATAGTGCTGTTGTAGGCACGTGAAAGTATCCGCACTTAACGACACGCCGGCCTCTCTTCACTTTACTGCTCATGAACATTTTACGGCGCAGTTTTGCTACTAATGGTTTTTCTTACTTCAGGACCGTTATTCTGCATTAAACTAAAATGGCCTCATTTATTTTCGATGAATAATATCCATTTACAGAAATTGGCAAAATAACTAAATAAAAATACAAAAAGAACAAGACTTTTGTTTACCCACATGACATTTTAAGGGACTCGCCGGCCGCCATTTCCCCAGACGAACATTTTTTTGCAGCGCCACAAATGAGTTAAAAATGGACATTTGAATAAACGTGAATTTATTTCTGTTCATTGTGGGCCGGAGCTTAAATCTGAGAGTTGGCAGAGCTCGGGATAGGTTATGATGCAAGACGACAATCTGATATACCACCTAATAAAAACACAACCCTCCAACTGCGCGTCTCGGCTCGGCGCGGCCTCTGTTTATGAAGGCATAAAATGCAAAGTTGGTTTAGGAAGAGATAAAAACGTCTCTTGATACTATATTGGTCCAAGTTGAAAAAAAAAATGGAAAAAAAAAACAAATTTGAACTTTTTTCCTTTATTCAGGCCTCCGGTTTATCCACACACATCAATATATGTCGCTCCGCCTGTCTACGGTTGGGGCTTACCGTTTTTAGTTTGAGAATATTATGATGGAAGATGGTTTTGTGCAGCGCTGGCGGCCGCCATTCCCCGCTGCCCGGTTTCTATTACCAGTATCTATTACCTTTGTGCCGGCGTCCTGCTCCTTCATCCCGGGAACGCCGGCACGTGCTGCTCCCGTCTGTGCCTTGCTCACGTAGGGTGCGCCCACGCGCCCTGGTGACATCTCAAAGGGCCAGCATGCGCACAACTATATCCCTCCCCAGCCTATCCCTGTGCACCCTGCCCTACATATGTCCGTCCTGCCCTCCTTCCTGTGCCTGAGCGTTGTTGCGTCTACCCATGTTCGTTATTGCAAATGGTCCCTTAGTTTTATCCTGTGTTCCCGTATCCAGTAATGGCGTTCGTTCATGAGCAAAGTCTAGTGTTGGTGTCAAGTTCATCCTCTGTGCCACGTGTCACCTGCCACGCCAAGTGTCATTGGTGCCAAGTGTCATCTGTGCCAAGATGTCTGCTACGCCAAAGGGTCTGTCAGAACTTCTATACAGGAACTCTAGTTCTAAAGACTTTGACCGTGGTTTGGCGAGCCGCTATTCCACTACGGCGGAGCGGCCTAGCGGGTCCTCATACCCCTCAGTCGTGACATTTTGTTACAAAAAAATAAAAAATATACATTTTCTTTTAAGGAACCTTTATTCTTTCCTCACATGTAAGTCGAAGGTTTCTCTTCCGGTCATTGGTTAATTGTTAATTCCGTTCATTTTTTTTTTAGGGGGAGGGGATTTCACTACTCGTCAGGAACAGATGCAATAAGAAGCAAAAAAAGAAAATGCAAAAACGAAAATAAATTGTAAGTATTTTGTTGCTTTTTTCATGTTATTTGAATAGTTTTTCCTTTCTACAGTTTGTACTTTCTACTTTTCATTTGGTGATCTAGGAACATTGTTTAGAGCGAAATCCAATAAAATTAAAAAAAAACAAAAAAAAAACTTAAAACTTTGTCGATTTTTTTTTAATCTAAAACCAGCGTGTCCAGATTTGTAAATCAATATTACCTCAGTCTATCAATGATTGGTCCTGCAAACGTTTTGCTTCAAAGAAAATGATCGTATAATATGGAAAACTTTTTTGAATTATATCAAATATTGATCTTTTTTTTTTTTATTTATCTCATAATAATTGGATCTTCATTGTTACGTAAAATAATATTAAAGGGAAACCCCTGTCTATAAACCCAATTAGCTTTAGGGACATCATAGAGGGCGTTCTGTGCTCGGGGCCCCCTCTATAAGCCGGACGAGAGTCTATACGAAGCAGCAGCTTTTGACTTGGGACGTCCATGTATTATGTGAATGGCCATTCATCTGGAAGGTCACATGTACGGTTGCATTTTCCCTGTAATGGGTTCCGGAAGGGAAATGAGTATTCGGCAACGTCCCTTGGCGACCGGCTGATCACCGTAGCATAAATGACATTGACATTAATGTTTTGTGGGACAAGGGAAGAGACAACTCTACACACATTTCTAGTTCACAGCAGAGGCTAAAGGGGGTCTCTGCTTTGGACAATACTTAATAGAAGGGTCCCTTTACAATAAGCCAATCACAAAGTATCCCTTTGTTGGGACCCCCAGCGATCAGATGTGATTTGTAGGAAAATCGGACATTAAGTGCTTAATTTCCCTGCAGCACCACCACAGGGGAAATGAAGTATTACACAGTGTCCATTCATATCAATGTGTGGTCTGTTTAATACAGGACAGGTCCTCCAGAGACAGAGATGCTCTATGTGACCGCTCTCTACTCTGGAGATGAATATCCCAAACAGAAGACCCCCCTCTAATAACCCAGAATTCCCTAATAGGGTGGATGACAATGGGATTTCTAAACTGGACAATCCCTTTAACTCACTCTCCCCATTATTTCCCTAATAAAAAAAAAAACTGTGGGAGGGGGTAAGACCCAAGTTACATTCCGTCTGTCCAATGTCTTGTCATACTGGTTTAGTACCCCACTTTTTTTTTTTTAGGTGGGGTGATGCTTTACAATTTTTAACTTTAGAAACGTCTAATATCATTTTATTATTTCTTTCTAAATTTATCTCGGTCATCGTTGTCGATTCTCGTAGTGAAAGAAAAGCTGCTGGCCACAGATGTCAAGTGGTTGAGACAGTGTAACCAAACTATTCCGTGATGACTCGACTGTCAGCGAAGCCGCCACGGACAATGATTCACTTTCTGGTCCCTGGAAACACGATTCTTCTCAAGGCTAAAGTTAACATTTTTTTTTTTCTTTTTTTTTTTTATAAAGATAGAAACATAGAACAGAATGTAACTTCGGCAAGACCTTCAATTCCTCTTTACCCAATGACTGATCAGCAGATAAATACTAAACTGGGATTGGACTGAAACCAGAAACAATTTACAGGGTGTGTGCACTTCTGCAACCATTTTTTTAGTGTTCCAATTCATTTCAGATAAATCTACTACCGTTTTACAAATTCAGTTTCTATGCAGAACTATATGTCTCCATGGTAACAGACTACAAGCAAACACTGTGTAGTCTGATCCTACAGTCAAGTGTTAAACCCCTATTACACCGGCCGATGCAGCGAGCGCCGATCAACGAGACATAGGGAGATGTGCTGCAGATAAAGATAATCTTTAACTTTTTTAAAACAATACGACCAGCAGATGATTGAGTGTTTGCTCGTTCATCTACTGATCGTTCTCCTGTTTACACAGGACAATTATCGACAACGAGCGTTATATGAACTAATTATCTGCCCGATAATCGCCCCGTGTAAAACCCCCTTTACTTCCCTACCTCCTCTTCTTGATAACCTACAGACAGTAAAATAGGAGGCAGATGGAACAGAGTAACACACAACTGCAGGATCAGACTACATAGGGTCTGATTGTAGTCTGTTACCATGGAGACACATAGGTCTATTTATTAGAGGGAACTTGATTGACTTCATTTCTCCGCTTTGGCCAAACCCAACTTGTAAGAAGGGTCCCTGACGACAAACTATTCACAAAGGGTCCCCCTGCTGGGACCCCCAGCGATCGGCTGTGATCAGTGGGAAAACTTGTCAGTAAGAGTTCAGTTTCCCTGCAGCACCACCACAGGGGAAATGAAGCATTACACAGAGTCCATTCATATCAATGTGTTGTCTGTGAAATACAGGACAGGACGGGTCCTCCAGAGAGAGCGACGCTCTATGTAACTGAAGGCTGGTCGTCCGGCTTTCCTAGTCGGTTCCTCACCATATTCTGAGCTGCAATGACGGCCATGTTGGTTTTCAGTCATCCAGCTTTCTCAGAAACAGAAAACTAGGAATCGGCTGAATATAAAACTTTTAAGAACTTGACAGAAGAGGACAAGTCAAGGACTGAAATTGACTGGAGAATTTTCGATTAAAGTTTGAAATGTCTTTGCAACAAAAAAATGGTTTTAAAATGGAGCCATTACTGGAAAAGAGAGATTTTTTTTCCGTCATTGCGCTCATCGAGACTTCTAATTATCTGTAATCATAGAGTCTGTGATGTTAAATGGATAAGTTGATAGAACAGTTAGAACAATAATGAACGATTGTTTAAGAAAATGGAAAATCTGACAAGTGGCGCCCGTACGCGCAATACCAGGAGTCATTGAACCGTGGCAAGAAAATGACTGTTTATGAAGAGAAAACATTTTTCACCACGGGAAGGAGCCGGTGTTATGCCACTATTGAAATGAGCCGTCTATTATGATTTGTCAAGTTCTACGGAGACGACATCTGTAAAGATAACTCTGCTCAGCGCGTAAAATACGATGAACGTCTTCACTTTTAGCAATAGTTTACCATTTAAAAGTACATAAAATGTCCCATAATTTGGCAGCTTCTTTGCTTTCTTTATTTTCTACTGATTTTGAGTAGATTGATATTTTCTCCTCCATTCACATCCAAATCGAGAATATTTTTTATTTAGCTTGTAATGTGTCTGTGGTAGTTGATATTCTCCTAAAGTTATTTGACCAAATATCTCAGCTGTATCTCTTTGTCTCCCACAATGCACTGCTCTCCGGTAACGTAAAATTAACAGTGAGGACAACCCCCCTTTCCAAATGTACACCCTATAACACCCGGTTGGTCCGCCTGGTGAAATCCTGGCAATCAGCTGCTATCACTGGTAGAACGTGCTGGCACTTATTTGTTTTGCCGGGGGGGGAAATGTAGAATTACATGGAACCCATTTACGTAAATGGGCGACGACTGCCAGAACGAGAGACATTCTTACAGCAGGTAATAGAAGGGGCTTCGGAGTGAGGGACCTCCTCGTTAAAGTCAATATGCCATAATAGGGGGCATATAGACAAGGAATGCCCTCTATGGAAAAAAAGGGGCAGCCTCAGGATTGGTAGGTGCCCTTTTCAGAACCCTTTGCCAACACCCCATTAGGGTTTTCCATATAGTGCCCAAATTGTATTATCATACAGTGTGGAAATCCCAATCACTAAACTAGGGAATGCATCTGTATCTACGTTTCCATAGCTTCAGACCCAAAGTCTGGGGTCAGGAGTGTAAACTTCGGGTGCCGAGACCATCAAGGCCAGTGGCGCCCCCTTCAGTAGTGAAAGTTGATGTGCGCAGGTTGGACACCCCCAAGTCCGGCTGTGTTGAACCTAGGTACTGCACCTGTAGCATTTGTACACACCACAGATCTAAGGGGGTGCTTATACTATCCGCAAGCTGTGTTTTTAATGTGCAGCATAGTCTATGACTATAGCTTTGGGGGTACATTAAAAAGGGGGTACTCTGCTTTTAAACTGTGAGACGCAATGCTGTGGACAACCCCTTTATATTTGGATGTGAATGGAGGAGAGAGCACCATGTAACTCCAAATCACTACAAAATAAGTCAAGCAAATGAATGAAAGTTCCCCTTTAACAGAGCGACACGATCACAAGATAAGAGAAGGCGACGTAATGAACGTCCCGCCCAATCAGGACTTTGCTTTGAGCGCAACAGAGATGAATATCAAAGACCTTGAGAAACCTTTCCGGATGACCGCTACGCTTTATTGTCACAGGAGGCCGGAATGTATCACGATCGCAGAATTATTCCCATTGATTTACTGTATAAAACGCTCAGCGGTGCAGCACAAATACAGCAGTGATCTCAGCGGCGAATAAACAAGAGGAAAAGACGCCGCGACAATCATATCCACACGGTATCCGGGAAGTGATCGTAGCTCCGGTGACCTTGGATGAGATAATGACTATTTCTTAAAGGGGAATTCCACCTGTAGTCATCCTATGATAGACGTATGAGGAGATGATGGGGAGCGGTCCATGAGGTTGGACTCTCACCGTTTCTCAACCCACGTAGACATTGCGCTCTGTGGCCGGGTTCACACGTAGCATAAATACTGCCGATTCTCCGCAACGGATTTTGTTACGGAGAACCGGCTTCATAATACAGTAGCAGCAGAGCGGATGATTAGTGCAAATCTCATCCTCACGCTGCGTAAATTATAAGCGGAAAAAAACGCTCAGAAATTAACTTGAAGTACGTTTTTTTTAATCCGCAGCATCTCAATTGTATTTGCGTAATCGCCGCTCTTTTGTTGCGGGTTTTTTTGTGTGAATTCAATGGGAAGATAAAAACCCGCAACGAATAGCAGATGTTGCGATTTTTGCAGCTGAAAAGTTGCAATTCTGCCGTAAAAATCACAACCCAGAGAAAAAACATCTTATACTTACCCAGAATTCTCTGCTTCTTCCTGCAGGTCGGCCTCCTGGGACGACATTTCATTCCATGTGACCGCTGCAGCCAACCACGTATGTAGACGGTAGACACCAGGACGCGGTACCAAGGAAGACGTAGTCAGACAGTGAACAGGTCAAAGTGACCATAGTTTGGTCATAAACGGTAGACGGCAGAGGTCAAGACGGGCACCTTGGGGTCCCTCATGGATTACGCAGGTACGGCATCACCCGAGTCGGTCGATCACTGAGACTCTATGATTGTCTGCGCTGCTCTGTGATTGGCTGATAGCTGATTATGTAGAATCGGTGTGCCTCAGCCCCATTGCACACGACCGAGTGGCACCTGATAGTTTTCACAGACACATTCACTTGAGTGCGTGAATCAGGTCCTTGAAAACGGACACAACTCTCCGATTCGTAGATGTCCTATCTTTTTACGGGTCACGGACTCGGGCGGCACACGTGGTCGTGTGCATTACGGCGAAGCAGTTTACAGCCCCTGATAGAGGAGCAAGAAGAAGGAGTTCTGCAGCCTCCAGAACAGGGCGCTAACCCCTTTACTGCCCTAGACCACCAGGGATGTAATCATTAACCCATTCACTGCCCTAGACCACCAGGGATGTAATCATTAACCCATTCACTGCCCTAGACCACCAGGGATGTAATCATTAACCCATTGACGGTCCTAGACCACCAGGGATATAATCATTAATCATTCACTGCCCTAGACCACCAGGGATTCAGTTATAAATTCCACTGTCCTAAATCCCAAGGGATGTTACCATTAACCCCTTATTCACCTTATTCTACCATGAATGTCTCCCATCACTGCAAACAAAAACAAAAACAAAAAAAAAACAAGACTATTCAGCCGTTTTCCAGCAAAAAATAAGAGCAAAAAAAAAATATAAAGTACACATTTTATATATGAAAATACAAAATATTTCAGGTATGCTGACAGAAGGGGCTACACGCTGTTTTTGTACTGGGACCCTCCCAAGCCGGGACCTTCATCTATGAGCAAGAGCGGAGAGCCTCTAATGATGAGCATCTCTTGCCCTGGAGGATTCACCCCGTCCAGGTCACTGCAACGGAAAGTTATGGGTGGCATGCGTTTTAATTTTTTTCTTATTTTTAATAATACGTGCATAATGCGCTGCAACGTGGTGATCTTAAAAATAAGCGAGCCACATTTTCTAGCCACCCCACCCCCCCCCCCACTCAAAAAAAAACCCATCATCTACAAATTGATCAAAGATCAACATTTCAAACCAAAGAACAAGGCTTGGTTGAGGAGCCGGGTGTCCGCTGCTAGTAAAAATCCCAAAAATTTCTAAAAAAAACAAATTCTAAAAATGTGTATAAAAAAAAAAAAAAGATGAGTAAGAAGCAAACAGAGAACATGACCCGAAATTTATTCATGAAAATAATAAAAATGCATTGAACGTCGTGCAAGCCGCGAGCATTTGGCACCTTTAACATTCAATCCATAATTACAATATAAATTTATACGGGAAAATCGGTAAAAACAAAATAGTTAAAATACAAAAACTTGGTATTTTGCCGCTACGGAAGACAAAAGAGATCACGTTATTTTCTCCAGGTCACCGTTACACAAAGCGCAGCTCATTATAACGAAGTCTTATCTATGCGCCCACAAACCCCCCCGCAGCCCCCCCACAGCCATGATATTTACTATTCCGGTACGGATCCTCCGATTGAATCCATTTTTAGTTGTTCGCTATAAATATTAATGGGACACATTATGCGAGTTAAACTCACGCTGCACCTTCATTCCCACTCCTCACAATCATATACGTCTAGTAAGGAGAGTGAAGAAACACGTATAGTCTTGATGTGGCGTTAGGCTATGTTCACACAGGGCTGATATGCTGCGTAAGGGTACACGGCGTATCCGCAATGGAGGACGCAGGGAATTCCCGCCAAAAAAACGCACCAAATTGTGGTGCAGTTTTTCGGTCGGACCGTCCGCTACGGAAAACATCACGTTAAAAAAATGTCCATATTCACCCGCAGTCATGGCGACGCATTCCTCTGACGTCCAGCAGCCCCGGCCTCTTGGGATGATCCCACGTGATCGCTGCAGTCTGTGATTGGCTGCTGTGGTCACATGGGATGAAACGTCCTCACTGGAGGCCGGGCTGGACGCAGAAGCAGAGAGATCTGGGTAAGTATCATTTTTTGGAGTTGCGATTTTTGCAGCAGAAAGGGACGCTCATTATGGGGCAACCCTTAAAAAAACTTCTGTACCAGTCCTGGAGCTTCAGTGATTTTTGCAGACATTGTAAAAAGAAATATCCAGGTAGTGTCGTGCCAGGACCTTCCTCCTCAATGACATACGTGTATATAGGACTACAGTGACCAGCACCTATTGGATATTTATATAAGATACAATGTTTCACTAGGACTATACTGAGTTCCGTCCACATGTAGCCATCGAGCACGAACCATCACTTCTCATAACAAGCGCGGAAGTTTTTGGGAGGACTTTCTGCAAATCTGACACAGAGGCGGGAAAAATTCTGATCCCTCCGCACATCAGTAGATTAAACACATACAGAATAAATAATAGTAACGCTCACACCGAGGACGTTAGATTAATAAACAGACCTGTTCGCTTATGTTACTTCTAAACACTGAATTAATTCCAAATGATTCCAAATGATTTATAGTCGCTTTCCCCGGCGCAAGACACAGATAATAAGTAATGATGAGTAAGTAATAACGCGCTATTTAAGTATTAAGGAAATATAATCCACAAAGGGCCGCGTGTTGTGCAGGTTTGTTAAGCTTGTTATACATGGAAACGTGTCCATTTAGAAAGCACCGAAAGAGAAGCCGACAAAATACTACAAGTTACAATGAATTAATCACCGCACTCCAGCGCTGACACCGCGGGGAGCTCTAGAGCGCACAATGTCTGGCTGGATTATTAAGAAACCGACTATTGTGTTACAGTAAATAAGAGGACAAGGTAAAAGAATAGATGTCCAGATGAGAAGCGTGACAGCTATATGTCAAAAGGGTTTATGTGCCTGACCAGGGTCAATCTGTGATTTTAAAAAAATATACTATTTACAATAATTTTAATACCACCCCCTATATTTAAGAATTTAACTACTATAATACTTCCCCCTATATACAAGAATATAATTACTATAATACTGCCCCCTATATACAAGGATATAACTACTATAATACTGCCCCCTATATACAAGAATATAACTACTATAGTACTGCCCCCTATATACAAGAATATAACTACTATAATACTGCTCCCTATATACAAGAATATAACTACTATAATACTGCCTACTATATACAAGAATATAACTACTATAATACTGCTCCTATATACAAGAATATAACTACTATAATACTACCCCCTATATACAAGAATATAACTACTATAATACTGCCCCCTATATACAAGAATATAACTACTATAATACTGCCCCCTATATACAAGAATATAACTACTATAATACTGCCCCTATATACAAGAATATAACTACTATAATACTGCCTCTATATACAAGAATATAACTACTATAATACTGCCCCTATATACAAGAATATAACTACTATAATACTGCTCCTATATACAAGAATATAACTACTATAATACTGCCCCTATATACAAGAATATAACTACTATAATACTGCCCCTATATACAAGAATATAACTACTATAATACTGCCCCCTATATACAAGAATATAACTACTATAATACTGCCCCCTATATACAAGAATATAACTACTATAATACTGCCCCTATATACAAGAATATAACTACTATAATACTGCCCCCTATATACAAGAATATAACTACTATAATACTGCCCCCTATATACAAGAATATAACTACTATAATACTGCCCCCTATATACAAGAATATAACTACTATAATACTGCCCCCTATATACAAGAATATAACTACTATAATACTGCTCCTATATACAAGAATATAACTACTAAAATACTGCCCCCTATATACAAGAATATAACTACTATAATACTGCCTCTATATACAAGAATATAACTACTTTAATACTGCTCCTATATACAAGAATATAACTACTATAATACTGCCCCCTATATACAAGAATATAATTACTATAATACTGCCCCCTATATACAAGAATATAACTACTATAGTACTGCCCCTATATACAAGAATATAACTACTATAATACTGTCCCTATATACAAGAATATAACTACTATAATACTGCTCCTATATACAAGAATATAACTACTATAATACTGCTCCTATATACAAGAATATAACTGCTATAATACTGCTCCTATATACAAGAATATAACTACTATAATACTGCCCCCTATATACAAGAATATAACTACTATAATACTGCTCCTATATACAAGAATATAACTACTATAATACTGCTCCCTATATACAAGAATATAACTACTATAATACTGCCTCCTATATACAAGAATATAACTACTATAATACTGCTCCTATATACAAGAATATAACTACTATAATACTGCTCCTATATACAAGAATATAACTACTATAATACTGCCCCTATATACAAGAATATAACTACTATAATACTGCCCCTATATACAAGAATATAACTACTATAATACTGCCCCCTATATACAAGAATATAACTACTATAATACTACCCCCTATATACAAGAATATAACTACTATAATACTGCCCCCTATATACAAGAATATAACTACTATAATACTGCCCCCTATATACAAGAATATAACTACTATAATACTGCCCCTATATACAAGAATATAACTACTATAATACTGCCTCTATATACAAGAATATAACTACTATAATACTGCCCCTATATACAAGAATATAACTACTATAATACTGCTCCTATATACAAGAATATAACTACTATAATACTGCCCCTATATACAAGAATATAACTACTATAATACTGCCCCTATATACAAGAATATAACTACTATAATACTGCCCCCTATATACAAGAATATAACTACTATAATACTGCCCCCTATATACAAGAATATAACTACTATAATACTGCCCCTATATACAAGAATATAACTACTATAATACTGCCCCCTATATACAAGAATATAACTACTATAATACTGCCCCCTATATACAAGAATATAACTACTATAATACTGCCCCCTATATACAAGAATATAACTACTATAATACTGCCCCCTATATACAAGAATATAACTACTATAATACTGCTCCTATATACAAGAATATAACTACTAAAATACTGCCCCCTATATACAAGAATATAACTACTATAATACTGCCTCTATATACAAGAATATAACTACTTTAATACTGCTCCTATATACAAGAATATAACTACTATAATACTGCCCCCTATATACAAGAATATAATTACTATAATACTGCCCCCTATATACAAGAATATAACTACTATAGTACTGCCCCTATATACAAGAATATAACTACTATAATACTGTCCCTATATACAAGAATATAACTACTATAATACTGCTCCTATATACAAGAATATAACTACTATAATACTGCTCCTATATACAAGAATATAACTGCTATAATACTGCTCCTATATACAAGAATATAACTACTATAATACTGCCCCCTATATACAAGAATATAACTACTATAATACTGCTCCTATATACAAGAATATAACTACTATAATACTGCTCCCTATATACAAGAATATAACTACTATAATACTGCCTCCTATATACAAGAATATAACTACTATAATACTGCTCCTATATACAAGAATATAACTACTATAATACTGCTCCTATATACAAGAATATAACTACTATAATACTGCCCCTATATACAAGAATATAACTACTATAATACTGCCCCTATATACAAGAATATAACTACTATAATACTGCCCCTATATACAAGAATATAACTACTATAATACTGCCCCCTATATACAAGAATATAACTACTATAATACTGCCTCCTATATACAAGAATATAACTACTATAATACTGCTCCTATATACAAGAATATAACTACTATAATACTGCTCCTATATACAAGAATATAACTACTATAATACTGCCCCTATATACAAGAATATAACTACTATAATACTGCCCCTATATACAAGAATATAATTACTATAATACTGCCCCTATATACAAGAATATAACTGCTATAATACTGCTCCCTATATACAGGAATATAACTACTATAATACTGCTCCTATATACAAGAATATAACTACTATAATACTGCTCCCTATATACAAGAATATAACTACTATAATACTGCCCCCTATATACAAGAATATAACTACTATAATACTGCCCCTATATACAAGAATAGAACTACTATAATACTGCTCCTATATACAAGAATATAACTACTATAATACTGCTCCTATATACAAGAATATAACTACTATAATACTGCTCCCTATATACAAGAATATAACTACTATAATACTGCTCCCTATATACAAGAATATAACTACTATAATACTGCCCTTATATACAGGAATATAACTAATATAATACTGTCCCTATATACAAGAATATAATTACTATAATACTGCCCCCTATACACAAGAATATAACTACTATAATACTGCTCCTATATACAAGAATATAACTACTATAATACTGCCCCTATATACAAGAATATAACTACTATAATACTGGTCCTATATACAAGAATATAACTACTATAATACTGCCCCCTATATACAAGAATATAACTACTATAATACTGCCCCCTATATACAAGAATATAACTACTATAATACTGCCCCCTATATACAAGAGTATAACTACTATAATACTGCTCCCTATGTACAAGAATATAACTACTATAATACTGCCCCCTATGTACAAGAATATAACTACTATAATACTGCCCCTATATACAGGAATATAACTACTATAATACTGCCCCCTATATACAAGAATATAACTACTATAATACTGCTCCTATATACAGGAATATAACTACTATAATACTGCTCCTATATACAAGAATATAACTACTATAATACTGCCCCTATATACAAGAATATAACTACTATAATACTGCTCCATATATACAAGAATATAACTACTATAATACTGCCCCCTATATACAAGAATATAACTACTATAATACTGCTCCCTATATACAGGAATATAACTACTATAATACTGCCCCCTATATACAAGAATATAACTACTATAATACTGCCTACCTATATACAAGAATATAACTACTATAATACTGCCCCCTATGGACAAACCTATAGAAATTAACTAATGGGAAAACTTTCATATCTGACCAGACTTACAGTTTTCGATTACCTCATGTCTTTCGATGTTTCGGTCTATAAATCCAGCGGTTAGAACCTCCATGACTTTTCTTATCGGTCAGGTTTTATGTATGAATATGACCCATATATATTTTGCACATTAGCTTTTCTTCACCCCGGGGGCACGGATCCTTTACCTGACCTAATGACAGGACTTCTGATACTGTTGTAGATCTACAGACGTTGGACCCCCTATAATGACCCCTATTAAGTTCCATTCAGATAGTCCTATCTCTGCTTCCTGACATGATCGGCCTGTGGCCCTGCACTTGTTCTCTTAGTTTAGTATAAAAGGAAATTAATTGGTAGGTGGTAAAGTTTATCCCGTGACCCCCGCCACAATCCTGTGCAGAGAAAAGGCTGAAATCCTATATAAAAGTGTGTCAAAGGCAAATTAATAGGCTTGAATATTTCACCGAGATTTAAAAAAAATAACACTATGCCAATTATTACGAATATTTTTCCCTCATTAAAATTCAACTTGAATCCCAATTAGCGCAAGACGAGCGTTCAGGATCCTGCGATTATATTCCCAGTCCTCTTTGTACATACAGTAAAGTCAGTTTCTTATCTCATATTCATTCATTATAAATGCAACGAGGATATATGCTAATGAGCAAGTGATAATTACTACAGAGAATTAAGTCCAGTTTGCTACACTGGTTCTGAACACATTTGGGCATAAACCATTAATAATGAGATAATGGAATGTCGCACACCCTGGTATGCCCCAACTATACCCGAAATATCCTATATGCTACATATCCTGCAATATCACATCCCGGTCCCATAACGTCGCCCTAATGCAACTAATCAAAGATAATGTAAATACGAGAAAAGCGGCCATTTTATTTTACGTGCACACTACGAGAATGTAAAAAAAACTAATGACGTAACAGAAACCCCACCCCTCGTAGTAGAATGACATCATATACAAGGTGAGGGAAGTTTTGCCCAGATGCGATAATTAACCGCCTCCAAAAAAAAAATTAAATTAAAACATTTGCATAGATCTGCACATAAATATTGCTAAAAGGCCAAACTTCTTAAAAGAAATAAAGGACTAATAAAAAAAATTCTTTAACAAAAGATTTCCCTCCCCCACATGGAGTCATTCCATGTTCTAATTAACATTAGGTTCAATAAAGTCAGGACACACCAGCCCAAGGAATAGGTTTCCCCCTCATATGAGCTTGACCCAGTGATATGTTACGCTGCCCCTGGTGTCCCAGATTTTCTACGTCTTTACCTAATGGTGATCCAGTGTTTTATTTCCGTATCTGATGATCCATTGCTTTATTCTCCTGGTCAGACAATGATTCTTTATCTATATCTGGATATTTCTAGTGCTATGGCTTGTGGTCCAGTGGCTTAATAATAACATAACTAATGGTTTAATTAGAAAAATACACTCGATGGTCCAGGGGTTATTAATAGTTTATGAAATCCCTGGCGGTGTAATAAATAATATATCTAATGGTCTATGAGTATAATAAATAATACACCTGATGGGCTAGTGGTATAATAAATAATCTGCCCGATGGGCTAGTGGTATAATAAATAATCTGCCTGATGGGCTAGTGGTATAATAAATAATCCGCCTGCTGGGCTAGTGGTATAATAAATAATCTGCCCGATGGGCTAGTGGTATAATAAATAATCTGCCTGATGGGCTAGTGGTATAATAAATAATCTGCCTGCTGGGCTAGTGGTATAATAAATAATACACCCGATGGGCTAGTAGTATAATAAATAATACACCCGATGGGCTAGTAGTATAATAAATAATACACCCGATGGGCTAGTAGTATAATAAATAATACACCCGATGGGCTAGTGGTATAATAAATAATACACCCGATGGGCTAGTGGTATAATAAATAATACACCCGATGGGCTAGTAGTATAATAAATAATACACCCGATGGGCTAGTGGTATAATAAATAATACACCCGATGGGCTAGTAGTATAATAAATAATACACCTGATGGGCTAGTAGTATAATAAATAATACACCTGATGGGCTAGTAGTATAATAAATAATACACCTGATGGGCTAGTAGTATAATAAATAATACACCTGGTGGGCTAGTAGTATAATAAATAATCCGCCTGCTGGGCTAGTAGTATAATAAATAATACACCCGATGGGCTAGTAGTATAATAAATAATACACCCGATGGGCTAGTAGTATAATAAATAATACACCCGATGGGCTAGTAGTATAATAAATAATACACCCGATGGGCTAGTGGTATAATAAATAATACACCCGATGGGCTAGTGGTATAATAAATAATACACCTGATGGGCTAGTAGTATAATAAATAATACACCCGATGGGCTAGTAGTATAATAAATAATACACCCGATGGGCTAGTAGTATAATAAATAATACACCTGGTGGGCTAGTAGTATAATAAATAATACACCTGGTGGGCTAGTAGTATAATAAATAATACACCTGATGGGCTAGTAGTATAATAAATAATCCACCTGCTGGGCTAGTAGTATAATAAATAATACACTCGATGGGCTAGTAGTATAATAAATAATACACCTGATGGGCTAGTAGTATAATAAATAATACACCTGGTGGGCTAGTAGTATAATAAATAATCCGCCTGCTGGGCTAGTAGTATAATAAATAATACACCCGATGGGCTAGTAGTATAATAAATAATACACCTGATGGGCTAGTAGTATAATAAATAATCCGCCTGCTGGGCTAGTAGTATAATAAATAATACACCTGATGGGCTAGTAGTATAATAAATAATACACCCGATGGGCTAGTAGTATAATAAATAATACACCTGGTGGGCTAGTAGTATAATAAATAATACACCTGGTGGGCTAGTAGTATAATAAATAATCCGCCTGCTGGGCTAGTAGTATAATAAATAATACACCCGATGGGCTAGTAGTATAATAAATAATCCGCCTGCTGGGCTAGTAGTATAATAAATAATACACCCGATGGGCTAGTAGTATAATAAATAATACACCCGATGGGCTAGTAGTATAATAAATAATACACCCGATGGGCTAGTAGTATAATAAATAATACACCTGGTGGGCTAGTAGTATAATAAATAATACATTAGCCGATTAGTGGGGATGATCTAGTTGGTTAATAAATAATACCTTATGGTCTGGTGGGTTATTAAATAATATACCTAATAGTTTAGCACTTACTATTAATATATTAAGGACCCAACAAAGCTGGAATGTTTGGGTAGTGGTATAAAAGCAGCCAATTACATAACAATATAGGAGTGCAGTAGAGGAGTCTAAGTCTCAATCCCACATTAACATCCAACAGGATAAATGGCGGAGGACAGGCCTAAGAATTCACTGCGGGCATGATCCCAGCACCAAAATAGTACATCATTGTGAGGGCACTCTATTATTGTGCTATACGTCAAAAGATTATTGGGGTTTTGATCTTGTGACTGCTATTTATGCCCCTGGAGGTCTAGAGGGCAATAATAATATCCCTGATGATGAAGGGTCTACATTATTGTGGCTGTATCCACGGAAAAAACTCAAGTGTTTCCTGAGCCCTTTTATACTGTTGGAGTGACTCCTTGAAGATGTACAGAGCGCTCTTTCTAATCTGCGCTGTGTAATTGGACAAGCTACTAATCCGCTGCATTCATACAACTTCCCAGTCAATAGTCTCTTCCTCCAGACATCCCCTGATCACAATGATTGGAGATCTCAAGAACACATCTCCCGGGCTTTCTTCACTGGCATCGAAACCATGCATTTTCAAAGACCAAACATTTGAAAGGGCACTGTGTAATGCTTCAATTCCCCTGTGGTGGCGCTGCAGGGAAACTGAACACCTACTGCCAGGTTTTCCTACAGATCACAGCTGATCCTTGGGGGTCCCAGCAGGAGACTTTTGATCAACTTCTTCTCAAGGGATCATTCGAACATGTAGAGATTGTCCAAAGCGGAGACCCCTTTAAATGAGTTGTTTGCTTTGTATCCATTGCAGTGCGGTGTAAACCTATAGGGGCCCATGCACATTAGGGTTTTATATGAAGTGATTTCTAGATCTGGCTCAGATGCTTGTACTCCAGTCACAATGACATCTGTGGAACCATAAACCAGCAGCCGAGAGATTAATCATTTCATGTGAACTCATTTCTGAAGCAAATGGACTATGATATGAAATTCTCCTGCATCATCGTATGTTGCACAAGATATCAATGTATTATTAAAGTAACAGCCCGAACTGATGGCTGTGGAGGATCGAAGCCGCTGCTCAGTGTAGGTTCTGCACCGTAACCCTGATCGCTGAGGATCGGTGGGGCTCGAATTGGATTTTTTAAAAATTTGTAACAATTTTTGCATACTGTAGAGAAGATATGCCCCATAAAAAAAAAAAAAATGGGTCCACCCTACTTGTGCAGGTTCCCTCTCTTTCCTGAAAATAAGTGCGGGGCTATTGTAGGTCTACTCTGTCCATGGAGCCAACCGGATTCTTGCTCTCCACTTCTGCAGACCCCACAGCCGCCAGATTAAAGGGTAACTAAACGTTCAAAAAACTTCTGACATGTCAGAAGTTTTGATTGGTGGGGGTCCGAGCACTGAGACCCCCACCGATCGCTAAAACGAAGCAACAGAAGCGCTCGGGTGAGGGCTGAGCCGCCTCGTTTCTGATCGGCTTTTCTCGGAAAGCCGAGCAGTTGGTGTACGGACTCCTAGACTTTCTATTGAGTCCGTACACAAATTGCCCGGCTTTCCGAGAAAAGCCGATCAGACAGTAGGTGGCTCAGCGCTCACTCAAGCGCTTCTGCCGATTTGTTATAGCAATCAGTGGGGGTCTCAGGGCTCGGACCCCCCACCGATCAAAACTTCTGACACGTCACTATGACGTCAGAGGTTTTTGAAAACGTTTAGTTACCCTTTAAGGCCCCATGCAAACGACCGTATATTTAATCCGTAATTACGGACCCATTCATTTCTATTGGCCACGGACCTTTCCGTATTTTTATACGGCCGTTCCGTATTTTTACTGATTGGTGTCCGTGCTGAAAAAATGATAGAACCCGTCCTATTCTTGTCCGTAATTACGGCACGGACTCTCCCATAGAAGCCTATGGGCGCTTCCGTAAATACATATGGCTATGGGCGAGCATCCGTAAACCGTCCGTATTTACGGAAGCGTTGCTATCCAACATGTTGGTGATGTCATTTGCAGCCTCCCTTTTTTTTTATGGATCTGTATGTACGGATCAAATACAGATGCATTATAGACCGTATTTGCGGATACCGTTCCGTATATAGGGATGACCGCGGAGCCGTATTTACGGATAGATGAAAATACCGTCGTGTGCATGGGGTCTAAGGCAGAGAATTCCCTCTTTCAGAAAGAACGGTCTATTCCAGACTGTAGGGGGGGGGGGTTATTGGGGCAACAGATCCATCAATATTTTCGTATATTTTTATAAAATCTGCAGGAACATTCTTGGTAACGGAGTCTCATAGAAGTTTAGATTTTTTGGATCTCATTTCTATATTTTTAGGGAACAATGTTGCGTTCTGTTTTTTATTACAGACTGATCTGTTCCTGCACATTAGAAAAACTGAGCAGACAGAAGGGACAACGGCTCATAAACTTAATCAAACAGCCATTTAGATAATCACTTTCTGCTGCTTCTTGTTTCTGACTCCAACACGTCCATTAAATCAACATCAAACGAGTCCTTCCAAATTTATGGAAAAAAAAAACTAACTAATTTCGCAAGAAGAATTTTTGAATATTTTTGTACACCGACTGTATTCAATTTACAGTTACCCCCCCCCCCCCACGTGACCTCTTATACCGGAAATTCGCACACAAAAAAAATCTGCATTATTTCCGTCCCAGCCGTGCGGATGAGATTTGAACATTTTCCGCACGAAAATAAGAGCCTACTGTAGGATTTGGAAATCTGCCGCATGCTCATTCTGTTGCGGTTGTACACGGCGAAATTCACTCTTTTAAATGTAGAAGGGGTGACCGATCCCCCGGTGATGACCCTAAAATTCAATTCGACTGCCCCCATATAGTTCCTACAGCGCACCTGCCAAAAATTGGTGACTACTCTAGGAACGGTGACCGGAGAATCTGACTGGGAAAGACCACAGCCCTTTACAGGGATTCTAGGGTCAAGAACGTGGAGAATCCGTATACTCCAAACCTCAGCTTAGCCAATTGGGCTTAAAGGACTAACTTCCTGTCGATAGGTCGTCCATACGCCCTATTGATCGAGGGGGTGCCGCCGACTTGGGACCCGTCTATTACCCAGAGTATAGAGACGCTGCTGTCCACATGATCCAACCCCTTTAAGTTTTTATACTTTTCTTACGGGGATGAGTTTTTGCCTTTTGAGCGCGGTGAAAATAAATATTTTTGAATAATCCGTCGCTCAAATCTTCTCGATAATTCCAAAAAGAAATGTTGGTTTGACAATTGATGGATTAGCCCTCTTCCTAAACACGCCCGCCGTACAATAGCATGGATGAAACCGGTCGTAAACTATCATTCATATTTGGAAAGTGATGGATATGAACAGCGCACGGACGTCTCGCTATCTGAGGACGGACCTGAACATTTCGCAGCTTCGGTATCATGGGATTGGCTGTTTATATTGGTATCTCAGACCTGAGAAGAAGAAACACGTTCTCCCGGGATACGACAAGGTCAAAATGATACAAAATGTCCCAGAACTCCAGTAGAGATTCTGCTGCGGAAATATCAGGACGAGCCATAGAGCGAATCAGCAATAACGATGACATTCCATGGATACAAAGAGTCACTGAAGGGAAAAAAGAGAGAAATGAGAGCAAGGACTGAAGGAAGAGATCCGCCGTCAGACCGCTACATGACGGATAGAGACAGAACAAGATCTAGATTTGTGAAATGTTGACAAGTGTGTGGATCAGCGGGGAAAAAAGGCTTCAATTTGCACGGCAGTGTTGGAATTGGACCACCGATGATTGGCACAGGGTTGTCTTCTCCGATGAGTCACGTTTTCTGCTTCATGAACGGATGGACGGTGGCGTGTCAGGCGACAAACATCAGAGAACAAATACCCGGCAGCCATTGCTGGAAGGACACAAGCCGGTGGCGGCAGCGTTATGGTCTGGGGGATTATTTAATGGCGCTCTCTGGGCCACTCATCCATGTGGACGGCTCTGGAGCGATTGGGGTATGAATCCATCGTTGCGGATCACATCCCCCCTACATGCTGATTGTCTTCCCTGCGGCAGATGGAATCATCCAGCAAGACAATGCGACATGTTACCCGGCTAGAAATGTCCGACAGGAAGAGCCCGACCAAGACCTCCAAGTACTTCCCTGGCCCCTAATTCACCAGACCTGAACCCAATTGAGCATCTGTGGGACCTCCATCGTCTTGTTCGCTCTATGGATCCTCCCCCACGCACGCACCCTCCAGCAAATGTGGAATGTTCTGCAGTCAGCGACCGCCAGATACCGGAGACCACCGACCAGTACCTTATTGAGTCACTACCCGCCCGTCTACTGCTGTCCGTGCTGCCCATGGCGGTTACTCCGGATATTAGTGGTGCTCGGAATATTGGTGTATATATTATAAAGATATTAAGATCAGAATCAGCACTGAATGTGGGACCTAAAAATGACCTAGTGATAAAACTTTAGACAACTTTGGTCCTTCTTACCAATAAAACATGAATTCTGGGACCAGCATCGCCCCCCCCCCCCCCCGCCCTATAGACAAGGTCGGAGTTGGTGAAGGAGCCGGGAAGTTTTTGAGTTGATGACAGAAAACCATTTACATTGAGGCTCCTTGCGCAAAGCAGCAGTTTAGGGAATTGATTTGCCAGTGTCCTTCACCGAGTGTCAGAATACAGAGATGAGCCAAGTACATTAAAATAAGCTGTTAACCTTCATTGGCATTGCCCGGCTCCCCTGCCCGCGACTCCGAATAGTCAACAAGACACGGAGTCTCGTCTTCCCAGTTGGTCGCAGTAGGAGGAGAAGCGAGGAAATAAATCTACTCCATCACGTGGGAGTTACAGTTTCCAAATGATTCTAAGTTCCATTTGTCACTGGCAAAATGAGTCCGGAAGGAGAAAACCTGAAAATCCGGAAATAACCTAAACACAAAGGAAATTAACCATTGAAGGACAAAGAGGGCAGAACCCATGAAAGAGTGACAGTGTGGAGATAAGTGGGGCCAGGCAGCTGCTGTAGGGCCCCTGAATAAGGAGGGCCCAACCTGCTTTCCTATTGGATGGATGAATCTGCACCCGGCCCTCAGGGCCAGACTGGGACTTAAAATCAGCCCTGCCATTTTTAAGCACATAGGCGCACCGCAGGCCATATGCAGCCGCCAGTGTTGGGCTGGGACCACCTTTCAGCTATACAAGACATGGGGAGATTTATTAAAACAGGTGTAAACAGGTGTAAGGCCCAGTGCTTTTGCGGCCCCAATTCCCCCGCAAATCCACAGCATTTTCCACAACGAAATCCATTGGTAAAATCTGCAGTATTTAAACTAAGAGTGAAATAAATACAACAGCTATAGCGTTCTGCACTCACACCCACTTATATATATATATACACACACATACATATATATACACATATCCACTATATATGCACATGTACACATCACAAACACACACAAATATGCACATTACATGCACACATACACATATAAATTACACATTGTAAACACACATGCACTTACTTTATATGTAGGATATTTGTGAAGGGAGTTCAGCAGGTTGATGGGGTGGGAGCCTTCACTCAGCGTTTCTCCTGCTCACAGCCCGACACAGAGCCGCCGACAGTCTCCCCTTCCCCTCCCTCACGTCCCGACTGGTAACAGCAGCAGCAGCAGGAGGAGATGTGTGAAGAGGCGTGAGGAGGCGCGAAGAGGGGGGGCTGGAGGGGAGATTTGTTAGAGAGCAGCACAGACTATTACAGCCGGACAGCAATTAGCTGCTGTGCCGCCCCCTTAGAAACGTTGCACCCTGCACCTGAGACACTGATCGTTTGGCCGGCCAGCAGGCGGCCCACTATTCACCAGAGCTGCCAGATGACCAGTCCGGGCCTGGCAGTGATGTAAGCAAATAAGGGAGGTGGTAAAATGCCCAGAGGGTCATGACCTGGTCTCTCCCACATGGGACGGGGGAGGCTAATAAAGTTTCTGGGGTGTTATGGCATGTACCAGTAACGGCGAGGGACCCAATTTTACCTTTGCACCCCCTACTCTGCCTTACGTTTGCCCCAGGGAGCAGTTTCCGTTGCAATATTTTACAGGTGGTGCCTGGTGGAGTCGCCGATGAAGCGTTGCGAACAGATGATACAAATAAATTAAACTTTCCATTTATGTTCCGTTTTTTTTACTTTTCAAAATTTTTAGCACAAGTTCTAGGAGAACCTAAAGTCCTATTCATCCTGAGCCTCCTTGTTCAGGAGTGCAATTCTAGCTACAGTGAAAACTGACACGAGGGCAGTAGGAGACAGTCAGCAAGGGAGTGGAGCTCTACATGACATTGGAAATTTTAAGGCATCCTGAGTGTTTTTGGGTCAGTGGACAACAGCATCTACACTCCGATGGAAGCCGCAATGGCAGCGATGTTAATAGTCACCCAGCTTTCCCAGAAACAGATAGGAGTGCATGGAGCTGATCAAAACTGTAGAGGGGGGGGGGGTAGATAAATAAAACCTAATACTTGTATAATAAAGCGTTCTGCAACTTTGTAATATATTTAGTGTGAAAACATCACTATTTAAAAATGTCGGCTTGCTGTCAGTGAATGAAAATATTATTTTAAACAAGATCATTCTCGGGCAGGAGAGAGATATAGACCTTAAATATGAAAAAAATGGCAGCAGTGGTGTTCTTTAAGAAGAACCCCAACCGCGTTTGTGGTAAAACGAATTTGCCACGATTTTCACTCAGCAGTTGTGGTGCGACTGTGTGAACACGACCGTATGTTGTGATTAGTTCATGGAGGAATACCTACACAGATACATTGTAGCAGACGCCTCAGCTGTATAAGCAGGACTAAGTTGTGATTTGATTGTGTAAATGTAAACCAGAAAGTTCTCATTCACAGACAGCAAACACAGATCTTGCAAATGGTGAGGAATTGAAACACAAGGTATATTAGGAAGTTGCACAATACAGTGATTGTATTAAGGCTGGATGGCCCCTTTAAGACCTCTGCCGTCGGTATGACGCCAGCGTGGCTGCATTTTCCTTCAGTCCTTTAGTGAACGGTGAAATCGCCGCGGCTGAAAATTAATTAGCGGAGGGAGAGCAGGAAAACCGGCAGATACTTTATTAAGTCGCATTAACGTGTAAAATGATTTCCTGATTACAATAAGTAACATTAATTATAAGTGCGGCGGGCCCGGACCGCGGCGGCGTGTTGTCGTTCGCCTTGTAATAATAGAAAACAATTAATTCTTCGGGAACATTTTTCGCTTTTACTACCGTCGTCGTTCACGCAAATATTCAGATCTCTTATCATTTCATGTTTGTTTCTAAATCCATTTATGGCCACTTTATAGTTTCCTGCATTTTATTCTCGTTTTTAATTAAAGGGGAGGTCTCAGCGTTACGTTTCTGGTGTGTCGCTACATTATGACCAGTGATGGGCGGGGGTCCGAGTTATGACAAGTGATGGGCGGGGGTCCGAGTTATGACCAGTGATGGGCGGGGATCCGAGTTATGACCAGTGATGGGTGGGGGTCAGAGTAATGACAAGTGATGGGCGGGGGTCTGAGTTATGACAAGTGATCGTGAGGGTTCGAGTTATGACAAGTGATCGTGGGGGTCAGAGTTATGACAAGTGATGGGTGGGGGTCTGAGATATGACAAGCGATGGGTGGGGGTCCGAGTAATGACAAGTGATGGGTGCGGGTCCGAGTAATGACAAGTGATGGGTGGGGGTCCGAGTATTGACAAGTGATGGGTGGGGGTCCGAGTTATGACAAGTGATCGTGGGGGTCAGAGTAATGACAAGTGATCG